>NW_024883074.1:115000-137263 GCF_019059575.1 Amphibalanus amphitrite | reverse complement strand
CTTGCCCCCCAACCTAGGACCGGGCACCCCCTGAGATCGATACAGATCCGATGAGATTTTGGAGTCGGGGAAAAATGGGGGTACCTTTCTGAGAATGCCTGTGAGGTCAGACTCTGTTGGAGCGTGCAGTTCAAACCAAAGTCAGAGTCGCAGTCGCCAAAATCTTCAAGAATCCGACTCCAGACTCGGAAATGTCAATGCCATGATTCATGCCATGTTCCTAGTTGGTTCTTTATTACATTTTGTAGCTGATTTTCATAAGTTTTGGAGTGCTGACACATAATTTTCGTTCAAAGCGTGACACGAAATCTTCGGGGCCTTTCTCAACTCTCGTCAAATGTCTGCGACAGGCACAAGTACCGTTCAAGTGCCGCAAGGCTCATGAGCCTGCTTTTCACACAGGCTCCTAACGTGTAAGAAGCTTCCGGAGGGCCCAAACCGGCCTCTGAGAGTCCCACTGGTGTCCATGTTCTCTAGAGGGCCCATACAGGGATCTTTGCGGACATTATACATACGTAGACCTCTGAAGGGCCACACGAATCTTTGAGGATGCCTTCGAAAATTTCTGAAAACCTCAACTGGCCTATGATAGTTCAGCCGAACTTTTGAGGCGACAGACTTTACTAACCCCAACCCGGCATCTGAGGGGTCACAACTCACGTCTCCCTCTGAGGGCCGCAACACATGTTTCTTATGTCCCTACCAACGTAGGGTCCTTAAGGATTCGACACAGACCCCGACGGTTCACACTGTTATTCGAGGGCTCCAGGCTCACCCTGGGCCTAGTCTCTTAGCGCCCGCCGCCCACACTGGCTTCTGAAAGCTCGTGTGCCCTAAAGGGCTTTCCGGGCCCACCTTAGGCTCGGTAAGCCCTAAAGCACCACATACACGTAAATATTTGGGGTGACCCACGCCGATCTCCGGGATCCTAAGCAGGCTTCTGAGAGTCCACACTGACCCTGAGTGGCCTGAAATGGCCTGGAAGTCGCAATCCTATCTCTAAGGGATCGCTTGCCGCTATGCCGTGCGTAACTTTTGGTTCCGTTAAATATGTTTGGTCGCGTTTGCAGCGCTTCCCTTCACTCGAAAAACCAGAAACTTTTTGTTCACACTCGAGTGAACAAAACACTTCTTCTCACTGCAGCAAGATGAATGATGTACTTCCGATTCACACTTCCGGCATTCTCTCTCAGTCTCCGCCGAATGCCCAATTCTTAGCTACAATCGGCGGCTGGGATAAGCCCTATGCATTTCACGTAAAACCTCGGCATGCATGCGTGAATGGAGGTTTTAGCGAGGTGATCCGATTCAAATGGAGCGTTTTTTCACCTTCTTCTGGGTAATGATCATGAGCGACGAGAGTCTGCACAGGGGCCCTCTGCAGTGGGTCGGCAATCGCAGCCACTGTAATTCTAACAGTCGTTTTTGTCCAGAAATTTCAAATTTTTTATTTTTTTTTTTGTAAAAAATTACATGCTATAGCTAGACGGAAAACTTTGTCACCATCGGATTCCTCGCACCATTGCGCGTCGAATGATATGTAAACGAGTGAGTAACGGCTGGGGAAAGGCAAGATTTAACACAAAACTTGATTTTGCCCCCCCAACCGAAAATGTCTGGCGACGCCTATGGAGGAGGGAGAAGGAGGAAAGAGGGGAGGAGAAAGGTAAGCTAGGGTCAATGCCGGACGATTTGGAGCAGGATCGCAGCTGTGGTGAGGGCTTATGAAGTTTCGTGTCACATTATCAGGTTTAGGACATCTGTTATTGAGAGAGGGAGAACAAATTCCAGGAGAGAGAGAGAGGAGAGAGAGAGAGAGAGAGAGAGAGAGAGAGAGGGAGAGAGAGAGAGATGAAGAGAGAGAGAGAAGGAGAGAGCATAGAGAGCTTATGAGGTTTGTTGTATTTTCTGGTTGATGACATTTGGTAGAGAGGGCGAGAGGGAGGTAGGGCGAGAGAGAGAGAGAGAGGGAAAGGGGGGGGGGGGTGTTGTGTTACTAGGCTGCTGACATTTGGTAGAGGTGCAGCTTTGAGAGTTGAAGGACGGAGTAATGAGCCGCTAGGGTGAACGGTGATACAACAATCACTAATCGGGTGCTATAGTCGGATTTTTAAGCCTTTCTTATCACTTAACCCGCGCCCCGTTGGGCTCTGCCGAGCAACGCGCCCCGTTGGGGGGGGGGGGGGCCATTTTGCCCCCCCCCTAAGATCTCGAGAACCACGCAACGTAGCGACAAGCGGCAAACGGTGTTGGATAGCCCTATCAGGGAACTACCTTGTGACCCAATTTTATTGACCTAGGTCAAACTGATGACGTCACAGGTCAGGTCAAAGGTCCAATTTTCACCGTTTACAGGCATTTCAAGAAATGCGTTGTAAAATCGAGTAAAATGCATTTCATTGAAAATCATCGATGGGGAAATGTTCTTCAAACACATATTTTGCTAGTTGAGGTCACTGATACCAGGTCAGGTCACTGAGGTCAGGTCACTGGGGGGTCACAATATGAAAGTGTCGTGTGATACATGTTTTATGGTCCATTTTACATGACAAATGCGATTATGTGGGTCAGGCAGCCTTTGGGGCCAGCTTAGGTTACGTTTTGGTCAAGGTTAGGTCAAGGTCAGGTCAAGGTCAGGTCAAATAAGGTCAAATTTCAAAGTTGATATTTTTGCATAAAATGGGTATCGAATCGATGCAGCTCGTCACGGGGAGTTCAATGGTGGTCTTTGTTTTGCCGTACGAGGTCTAGAATCGCTAAAAATTGAGTTCAAAAATTTGACGTCATCATTTTTGAACAGTTTTTTCGCTATAACTTGGCCAAAAAACGAGATATCGATCTGAAATTTGGTATGTATATAGAAGAGCGCAGGGACTATCACATATATTCCGTTTTTTCGAAATTCGGAAAAATTTTGGATTTTTTTTTAGTTTTTCTAAAAAAATCAATTTTTTGAATTTTTTTGGGTCAAAAACCCAAAATTTTGAAAATCCGAGATAGCAGTTTTGTAGCGCCGCTTTTTGTCTATTAGACCATATAAAGAACTTTGAAATTGCTTGATAACTGTAGATTTGGTGAGCGTTTCAAGATTGCATGTTTTTTGCTCATTTTTGCTCGAACATGACCTCAGTTTGACCTCAATAACTCCTGACCTAAGGTGACCTAAGACTTGAAATTTGGTGTGAAGGTGTCAAATTGATGCCCGGAAAGGTACTAAAAATTTGGCGGCGCTGCGCGCCGCCGTTTTCTTGCTATTCAGGAAAAACCACAGGGGGGGCCAAAATGGCCCCCCCAACGGGGCGAGGGTTAACCCTATTCCTGGCGGGGGGGGGGGCTCAGGAGCCCCCCCTGAGGTTTTTTGGTTATTTCTCACAAACGCGTTGAGCTAGGAAGCTCAAATTTTCTGACTTTTCCTAAAAGGCTTCTACGCAACATGTCTGAAAATTTTGAGTTGATCTGACCTCAGGTCAGGTCACCAGAGGCGGTTTGGTGACCCTACCTCAGAAAAGTTTGCAATCACGCCAGAGCTAGAGTTTTTGACCGATCAATTTCTTCTCTTCAGGCTTTAGTTAGGGTACCAGTATGTGCAATTTGTATATCTCAGAATTTTGATATCGGTGACCTAGGGTCAGGTCAGTTTCGCGACCTCCCCATTATAAGTCAATGGGGGAAAAAGCAACTCCCTGTTTTTACCACTAAAACGGGTCGGAATGGCCCCATATACCATACATGACTTCATATACGATCAACCTTCACTACCTTGAGGTCTGTTTTGCTGTTGGGCAGCTGTGAGGTCATGTGACGTCATCAAAGGTCACCAGAGGTTTTTGGCCAATAACTCCGTACAGGAACAAGATACAGACGCGTGGATGGTCTCATTGTGTTCAGCTCGTCAAGACGCATCGAATGATATACATGATGACCTCGAGGTCACGTGACCTGAGGTCAACCATTGACCTTGACCTTTCGAGGTCAACATATATATCATACGATGCGGATTGACGAGAGGATCACGATGATGCTCTTAGTTTGTTCCTATCTTGACTAATTCGAAAGTTATTCGAGAAAAACTCTCCATATCTAGCGCCGCCATTTTGACTTTTTCGACCCCTGTGACGTTATCTTTGACCTGACCTGAAAATGACCTTTGTAAAAATTGTAGATCTTGACCGTGCGTATCCGATGCCGTTTACCGTTTGTCGCTGCGATGTGTAGTTTTTGAGATCTGAAGGGGGGGCCGAATCGGCCCCCCCCCCCGCCAGTTTCTTGTCCCGGCGGAGCCCGCCAGGAATAGGGTTAACCCATTTATGCCCAGGAATATTGACCATCATGAAAATCGATGAAATCAAGATATGTTACGCTTCTACCAGGGCCTTGCAAGGAATCGAAAATAATTTTTGCCGGCAGCAAAAGTTTTTCGAGAAAAACGTAAAAAACGTTCGTTGCGAAATCGCAACGAAGGGCACACCGGGCGCCATCAGCGTTGCGAAAACGCAACGACGGGCACATCAGACGGACATCAAGTACACTAAACCGCCGTATATGCTAGTTTGTTTTAACATATAATTCACCAGCTGTTGACAAATATTGCTGGAGAATGCGGAACCCACATCCCTCATGCTTTATTACCCGCCTAAGAGCCTGAATGAGGGAGCATAACTTAAGGGTTCGCGAACGGGGAGATGGCAACAAACAGTCATTATCAACAACAATTGTCCATTTAAAGTACCTAGTGGTTGGCACGTACCCTGGGTGGTGCTTTCTTTTTAAAAGCTAGACAGCCATTAGCCCATTACCCTCTCATATAAGAACCCCAAACAGAAAACAATTTAACCGAGGATTGGGAGTAAACCTGTGCCTCGCCTAAGCGCCTATCCGCAATACCATTGTTAACCACCCTCCTAGGAGTAAAGTTAAATTCAAATGCAGGGTAGTCATGCCTACTCTTAGCAAAAAAAAGAACCTATCCGGCTTTCACAAATTACCCGCGTACGGCGTAGCGCGTCATAACAACTCGGCTTAAAGTGTCTCCCAGGACCCATTTTATCACTTTTACACCTAATACAAAATTGTCATTGTCCCACTCTCAGCGACCTTCACTTGTAACCTCTCTCTCGAGACAATGCCAGGGCAGACTGGTGATTCGACGCAGTTCACACTTTCCAAGTGTTCCGTTAATCCGTCCTTTCCATCTTCAGGATAGTAGAATCCTTCTCCTCCATGCCTCAACCCTTGTTTCGAGCTGGACGGGCAACTATATCGCATTCGAGCAGCTCCCATAGGAGCACAGGTCTGTAGCCGGATGTATGGTAAGTGCTTGGGAAGGGGGGTGGGGCTGGTTCATGGATGGCCTGGATGGATGGGCTCAGCCTCGACGATTCACCATGCCCGCTCAGACCAATGTTTTCCCTAATTCCAATAATGCTTCTAGCTCTAAAATGGTCTGATTAGACAGGCCCTCAGTACCCTCAGTAAACAAACAAGCAATGCTTCACATCAACCACCTTATCAATCCGTGCAAACCATGAATTCTAAAAATAAACTATTATTTTCCCAGACGCCCTCATCACCCTGCCGAAGGGGTCTGTTGCCCCCTCCCCCCCGAGGGGGCATATCCCACACTTGCCGACTCTGGGAGTTATCTTTTCTAACGTAAGGGTCAGCGGATTGTATCCAGAGAATGACAATGCCTATCTGTCGTCTGATACCAGACTACGTCCCCATTACTTAGTACATAGTAGATCCAATTTTCAAAGTACCTCGCTATCTCTCAGCTCCGTTAGCATCGCCGACCGTTTGATGCAGGTCCTTTTCCTACCATGCGATTTTCAGATGCTCGAAAACCCATTGCAGTTAGTGAACAGCCCGATAATCTGCGAGAGAAAAAGAAATGAGTGTTTGATAGCTGTTTAAGTGAGTTAATGTGAAACGTGTCGCAACATTCACGTGCAAATGCACCTTGCACTTTACATACCTACACGTCCCTCACGACTACAAAACGAGAGAGAGAGAGAGAAAGAGAGAGAGAGAGAGAGAGAGAGAGAGAGAGAGAGGGGGGAGGGAGGGAGGGAAGGAGAGAGAGTTGGGGGAGCGTGGAAGAGAGGGAGGAAGATTGGGGAGAGAAGGAAAGAACCCACAGCGTACCACAAGTGAAGTCTATTTGATGTTCCTATACTTCCGCTGCACTGCCAATTTGCCCCTCGTTGCGTTTTCGCAACACCCCTGTCTTTCCGATGTGCCCAACGTTGCGTTACCGCAACACAACTGTAGTCATATTTGAAAATAGTCACAAACCCTATTTGCAGCATAATTTGTTAATAAAATGTATATTCTAGCTATTGTAGGGACTCTGCAGAATCTGTCCACACATTATTCATTACGATATAATTAATCACTTAATCTACTTATTTTGGTTTTCGTGACGTCATCACTGACGGGACCTTCGACTTCCCTCTGGGAGCTCTGGACGGTAAGTTACCGGCCGCACAGATTTGTAACTGCGTAGCATCATGCGCACAACCATGCTAAACGCGCTGAAACTTGTCTCATCGGTGAGACGCCATTACACACTTCTCAAGATTTGATCACGTCGACGCTTGCTTGTGTTGCGAAAACGCAACGAAGGGCGTAAATGGGTTAACCCGCGCCCTGGTGGGGTCTGTTTATAACGCGACCTGGTGGGGGGGGGGCTATTTTTTGCCCCCCCTCGTATCTCCGAAACTACTGGACGGATCCGCAAAATTCAAACGGCGTTCGAAAGGCCTGTCAAATTTGTCGAAGGAAACCAAATTTTATTGACCTCGGGGTCACCGATGACGTCACAGGTCAGGTCAAAGATGAAATGTTTCACTGTTCACGGGTCTTCTAGGGAATGCGCTATAACACCGAGGAAAACGCATTTTGTCGAGAATCAGCGATAGGGCGTCAGTTGCCTAGTAGATATGTTGCTGTTAGAGGTCACTGGTCATACCAGGTCAGGTCACAGGTCAGGTCACCAAAGGTCACCAAGGGTCACCACATGAACCCAACTTTACTAAGGTTGTGCGATGCATGTTTTATGGCCAGTTTTTCATTTCCAACTCAATGGTGTTGGTTATAAGACCATCAGGTACGGTTTAGGTCACTTTCTGGTGGAGGTCAGGTCAAGGTCAGGTCAAAAAAGGTCAAATTTCAAAGTTGATATTTTTGCATAAAATGGGTATTGATTCGATGCAGCTCGTCACGGGGAGTCTAATGGTGGTCTTTGTTTTGCGCTACGAGGTCTAGAATTGCTGAAAATTGAGTTTGAAAATTTGACGTCATCAATTTTGAACAGTTTTTTCGCTATAACTTGGCCAAAAAAAAGAGGTATCGTTCTCAAATTTGGTATGTAGATAGAAGGCGGTAGGGACTATCACATATATTCCGGTTTTTTCGAAATTCAAAAAACTTTCTGATTTTTCGGCTGTTATATTCAAAAAATCTATTTTTTGATTTTTGGGGGTCAAAATCCAAAAATTTAAAAAATCCGAGATAGCAGTTTTGTAGCCCTGTCTATTCTACAGCTTTTATGTCTGTATCATTTTTCTGTATTTGCAAAGCTATAGGCCTGACAGCTCTTCCCGCGAAACCCTTTTTTGGGTCGAAAACGGCAGAACATGACGTCACTCTGACGTCATTTCCGGCCAACCTATCATAGCCTTTGGAAAAATTTTTGGTCACAATGTGTAAAATTGATGTCCGGGAGGGTACTGAAAGTTTGGTGACGATCGGCGCAGTGGTTCTGGAGATATATCGAAAAGTCTGGAGGGGGGGGGGGCAAAAAATAGCCCCCCCCCCACCAGGTCGCGGGTTAAAGCGCTTTCATTAAAGCGAACGTGATGCCTCAATACCGGTAACATTGGCCACCTGAAAATATAATCTATCTTTTGCTTTTACATACTGCTTCTTTCTATTCAATCCTTTCGATTGTCTCGTGCCGTATTTATTTTTTCGCTTAAAGCTTCCGACAGGCCTAAAAATCCGACTTCAGTAGTCAAAGCTTCGTCTCGGTCTTGAATTGAGACGTTAGACGCGGACGAAGGTCTGAATAGGCTGTCACTAGCATCCGTTCTTATACTTCACACCTCTTCTCAAACATTGCGAATGATTGTGACTGTTCCCTCGCGCCTCTAACACCTGTATAGAGCTGATAATTTGGATATGTAATAAAAAAAAAGTTGTTACGCATCCTAAACAGAGCACCAGCCACCACCGTCCTGTTTCACATTGTGAATGAAAGACTGAAAGTTTGCAATTTAATTAAAACATCACATAAAACTGTAAGACGCGCTGAACAAAAACGAAATTCAACAAAAAGATACCTTTAACGTTGCTCCATTCCTCACTTCTGACACATACCTATACCCACGCCATACCATATACCCAGGTCACACCATTGAGTGTCCTGCTGGTGACCCTCAAACTGCTCAGCTCAACCTATTACCCATTCATCATATTCATCCGTCCCGTCTCTCCCTTTCATCCTTGCAGCTTGCAGAGTGCAGCCCTTCATAATTCAGCAGTTGATCCGCAGTGAGCAGCCCCACAAGGTCAAATCCTGGTCAAACGCTTTATGACCTTACTCAGTCATAGGCGCTTATCGAGTGAGAATATAGCCTGGAGGCAAAGAGGTCCTGAAAATGGCCCTATAGCCACCCACTGCGGCAATTTGAGGTAGCCCGAAGACAAACGGCTGGGATCCAATGGTAGGTTTATCTCTTTTACGACCAAGAACAATGCGACGATTGAGGAGGACAGGAATTCCTCCCACCTAATTGCAACGGAATTATCTGCTCGTAAAAATGGCTATGAATATCGATAAATGCTTCCTTATGTTCGCTACAAAATAAATCGATACGAATTGCGTGCGTGTGGCATTTCAATCATTTTTGAAATTGCACAGGATGTAAGGGACTATGATGAAACGTGAATAAATATGTAAAATCCGGTGGACGAAGTCAGGATGATTCACTATACAATACTGGAGGACAACGAGGGCGAAAGTGGTGTTACAGATCTCCTGTGTAAAGGCGTCACTGGGGACTGAGTGGCCTGGTCAGAGACTGAGACACTCACCGGTCTTGGGGAGAGGGGAGAGGGGGGGGTTCGGAAGTGGCGTCGGAGCGTAGAGTCGGGTCAAGGTCACGATCGTGCTACTTGTGGTCGGATGACCTGGTATGACGTGGCATTGGTGAATGGGGAGGGATATGTATGGACAGGCGTGTTACTGAGCAGGAAGAGAGAGCGCAAACAGAATGCAGCTTGAAAGGAATCTGGGAACAAAAGTTGTAACTGCTGGTGTATGTAATCTGGCTAATGGTGACTACAATGGATTCATGAGTGTGTTACCTACAATTCATTCAAGTTTTTTTTTTTAGTGAGGACTTTTGTCAACACTGAGATAGCAAAGCAAGCCATTATTACCGAATGCTTGTATCATTATCGATATGTTGCTTCTCTGTAACCTTTTTCAAGATAACGGACTTAAGTTTTTTTATAAATTTAGCTCGAATGTTTGAACGGGCGGATTGACAGAGCCGGAGCCTACGCTAAGCAGAGCTTGTTGCGTAGACCCCGACCCCTACCGTCCGATCGCGCAATTCCGGGTAACGGGAGAATTCAGATGCCAAAGTTTAACGTGCCCTTCAAAGCCGGACACGGTCTGTCCCACTCAACTGACTTCAACTGGCTGCGGCTGCTCTCACCAACCGCAGACCATCCTCGTCAGGAGTCTCAACTTATCGAGCGCCGGAGCGACTCGAACCCGGGCTCTCTTTACCGGGAGTCCAGCGCTCTATCAACTGAGCTACGGGACAGGCTCAGTTTATGTTTCAGCTTGTTTCAGTTTGTTTTGATTTGGGGCATTTCGGCCTTTATCGACCATTTCATGCACTTTATGTTGCTTCAAAGTTGCATGTTTATGCTGCTTCAAATCGCCAACAGCTGGCAAACAGTAGCGAAGAAGATCCAAATCATGGATTTGAACGATTTAACACGAACAAAGTTGTTAAGTGTGAATTACTTTGTACAGGGGTGCGGAGCCGGAGCCGGAGCTGGAGCCGGAGCCGCCGGAGCCGGCATATTTTGCCCGGAGCCGGAGTCGGAGCCGTGAAACAATTTAGGCCGGAGCCGGAGCCGTAAAACAGAGGGCGACTCCGGCTCCTTTTTAAGAGGACTTTTTTGACCTAGTTCAGTTTGACAGTTCAAGGCAGTAAAACATGCGGTATTCAAAATATGAAAATAGCCTTGTTATGCAAATACAGAAGCAGCGTGCACCAATCCCATCGTCTTTTTTCGTCCACCCGTATTTAACTGCATAGGGAATGTACTGAGTATTGGAGCCGGAGCCGCCGGAGCCGGATCATTTTACTCGGAGCCGGAGCCGGAGCCGCCATGGCATTTCACCCGGAGCCGGAGCCGGAGCCGAAGCCGTCTGAAATTTCCACGGCTCCGCATCGGGAATGTTATTTAGCATGCCAGTTTTCTCAACTAATTGCCCTCTAACTGTCTGACTTTATACATTGAATAAAGCGTATACAAAGTCGGGGCCTAACCTCTATAGAATATGGCCGGATATCCCCATGCCTATTTCAGTTTCCCTTTCAATATTACGCCACCCCAGCAGCCATACCTACATGGTAAGTATGCAAGGAGGCATCTTTCGCGCCTCACCATGTGGCACGCATATAAGCTTATCCCCGTCGCGCCTCATAAGGCACGATTGCGACGTACCCGACGCAGTGGTGTGCGCCATTCACTGTCTCCGCCGCGTCAGGCTGCATTATTCAACACGTGCTATCGTGGCGACGGCGACGGTCGACGGACATGGTGCCGAGGACATATTTGTGACGGCGGTGCAAGGGTTGGGGGGCACTACAGGGGAGGGCCATAGGCATGGTCTGCATCAGCCGTTTTCAAGACGAGACACGAGTTATCTGGCGAATGCGCCAAACTTGACCAAGTCTAACAAATCTCTTTTACAACAAATATCTCCTTATCGTCAATTTATTCTCAATGTTTTAACCAAAATGTGTTAGGAGATAAAAGCTTTAACCCGCGCCCTGCTGGGGGGGGGGGGTGTTTGAACACCCCCCTTGTGGTTTTTCGCGAATATCTCAAAAACGTCGGCGCGGAGCGCCGCCGTTTTTGGTACACCTTATCACACATCAATTCTACACATGTTGTGAAAATTTCAGACCAAGGTCATTCAAGGTCAGGTCACCAGGTCACTTGAAGTGACCTCACCTCATAAAAACTTTCAATGTCTGTCATAGCTACACCGAGTGACCGATCGCTTTGAAACTTTCAGCGATTGCTAAGAGCAATAGCATGTACAAAATGTATATTTCAGAATTTTGATATCGATGACCTAAGGTCAGGTCAATTTTGCGACCTCCCCATTATAAGTCAATGGGAGAAAATTGAAATGCCCCTCTTTTGTATGAAAGACATTATAAACACTCCCAAACACCGAATTACAAGTGGTTTAGACACACTGAACTTGAAAATGGTGTCCGTGACCCTTGTTTATGCCCTGAGGTCATCTTAGGTCACGAATGGTATCTAACAGTTTTTCGCAAATAACTTTTGATAGAGACATGCTAGAGCGATAAAAACTCCGTAGATGTGTTCAGCTCGACGATACGGATCGACTGATATGCAACATGACCCTTTCCGGTCAGGTCATGACCTTGACCTGAGGTCAAATTTTCAAGTTGACCTTTCAAGGTCAAGTTATAGTTCATTCGATGCGTCTTGACGAGAGGAACACGATGCCGGTAAAAGTAAGCTCGTACAAGGCTTGGGTCAAAAGTTATTGCAGAAAAACTGTTTTCGAAAAAATCAGTTATTTTTGCAGTTTTTGCCCCCTGCAGGCAAAACCGTTGACGTTAGGTCAAATCTGAGAGAATTACTCAGAAAGGGCGTTAATAGGGCTATCGAATACGCTTTTCCGCGGCGCTGTAGCTCTATTGGTTTCCGAGTTATGCGTTGGCTTCTTGGAAATTTTCGACATTCGACCTGGAAATCGGCGAAATTTTGCCTTCAATGACCTCTGGTGACATGACCTTTGACCTGACCAAAAAATTGACCGAAGTGATTTCGTCATTATTTTTTACGCTCTTTCGAACGCCGCCTTCCGCGTATCGCTACGTGGTCCAGGAGCCGAGTTACAAGGGGGGGTGCAGGGCGTGGAAATCCAGGACCCCCAGCAGGGCGCGGGTTAAAAAAAACATTAAATTTAAAGGAGAAAAAGTTCATGCGTGATCAGTATTCACTATTCATGCCTACAATCCAGGGGTGGAGTCTGGAGATCTGTCAAAATTTCAGGGGGGGGGGGGGTCCAGGCCGGGCAGATGGAGGCGGGCTGGATGCAGTACCATTGACTTACATAGCAGTAATTCGTTTTCAGGGGGGTCCTGACCCCCCGACCCCCTTCCCCCGAGATCTTCACCTTTGCTACAATCGTATGTTTGGTGACAAAAGATAACGCTAACCTCGGTCATAATGGTGATTTTGAATCTGATCTATCTGTGCACTACCCTTGGTGCCCCATTGTCCTATTGACCTGAATAGTATTCTGCACTCCCGCCAACGATGCACCGTGTCAGATTCAGCCGTGATCTGATGACGCTCGTGACTCTTTTCACGACAAATCGATGGGTGGAGATGCGAGCGAAGATGAGCGTTCCACTGCACATTGCTCAGTTCGTTTCTACACAATGCCGTTTGGCGTTTATTATGCTGCACATGGAATTCACTACAACGGCAATGTGCACACTGTTCAACACCTAGATACATTGTAGGATAGGTACCTATTGATTGCAAATTGGCTTTGTTTGCAAAGTAGTTAGTAATCAGCAGATCTGCAAATGAAGGCAATCAAGCAGCAACCAACAATCGGATATCATGTTGGGCATAACGTTCAGTACTGATCAGCGATCGACAACACTCCTCTCCTCCAAAGAAAGTCCCTCCCAATCAACCAAGGCCGTATAAGAGCAATTAACCCCTCCATACCACCACCCAACATTCTCCATAGCCCTTTATTGTTCGCACGTCCTCACAAACACAACACACTCCATTGAGCTCTCAGCAACGTCATGAATAATTTCGAACACGGCGCTCACCTGGCACGCGGCTTTTTGCGAGCGCATCTCTCGCTATCAGGCTGCAAAAACAGGTGTGCGGAGGCGAAAGGGAACGTTGTCTTGTCTTTGGGTCAGGAGCGCGAGCTCAGGTGTCACTGAAGGCGCCTTGGGACGTAGCTCTGCGCAGAGGCGGAGGCAGGGGTGGGAAGGGGAGGCGCAGAGGTGTGTGCGTGGGGGGAGGGGGAAGGAGGACGTAGAATAAGTGTTGTTGTTTTGATGTAAACCGTAATTATTTCATTCATTTTTATTATTTGATTTCCAAAAAGATCAAGGGGCAAATAGAGGAAGAGATGTGCAGAAAATAAAAGTGGAGAATGTATAAAACAAGAGAATGAGAAACTGGCAAGATGGCAGGCACATAATCGTAAGAGCGTGACTACAGTGAACTGACACGATTATTTCGCCAAGAAGTAATGTCATTTACATCCATAAACGACTAACTCTTCTACCTCCATAAATTTCCTTTGATGTTGCAAACCCCACCCACATCTCTCACTTCCCTCTCCCTACTATCTCCCCCCTCTCTCTCCCTCCCTCCCTCTCTCTCTCTCCCTCTCCCCCCTCTCTCTTTCTCTCTCTCCCTCTCTTCCCTCTCTGTCTTCTTTCTCTCTCTATTTCTCTCTCCCTCCCTCCCTCTCTCACTCCCACTCTCTCTTCCTCTCTCTCTCTCTCTCTCTCTCTCTCTCTCTCTCTCTCTCTCTCTCTCTCTCTCTCTCTCTCTCTCTCTCTCTCTCTCTCTCTCTCTCCTCCATTCTCCTCCGTGCAGCGTTAGGTATGCAGCCGAAGCACGCACAAGTAACGGATACCTCCCGAACGATTGCCTCACGCGCAGAGTGGGCCTCCCTCACACTTCCTCTGGGGCCGAAGTGGTTCTTCATTGGTGTTTGAACGTCTAGTTAGTGTCTAATTAAGCTGGGCTGCTTGTGCGAAGGGAATGTTGGGTAATGTTCATACTTGGAGTGGTTAGTTGGTGAGTAAATGTTTCCGCAAAAGTGCGTCATATGTTTGGGTTTGACACATGCTGTATGGAGGAAAGGAATACGTTACCAAGTACATGTTTCTAAAACCTTAGGAAACAGCCAAACAGTTGTTTCGACAAGAAAGGCAAATTTTGGCGGCTTTTGCATTTGGTATAAGGCACAGTAAGGTAAGGCATTCGCAAAATACTGCAGTATTGATTAATGAAACGTGATGCTAGTTAAGCTCGAACGGGTAAGTGCACTTTTCTTTACCTTGTAACGTATAGTTCAATAACGCGCGCTATAAATTAGAGCCAGCCCGTGGAATGAATGATTCACCAGAATACGGACATGTCCCGTATCAGCAGGCCTATCCCCCCCTCTCTCTCTCTCTCTCTCTCTCTCTCTCCCTCCCTCCCTCCCTGTCCTTCCTTGGTCGTCCTTGAGTTAGTGCGTACCACCGCGCCCCCAGGGAACTTCCCCTGCACGGGCCGGGTGAAGGATAGGATAGGGATCGGCAGGGCCGGATGTCGGTGACTCAGTGACCTTCGAGAGCACACAGTGCTTTGCCCTCCACCGACTGAACATCCACCGTGCGCCGTCTACTCTCTCAATGTGTACCGTGCGCTGTCTTCTATCCACTGGCCATGACAGTCAAATGTCCAATGTGTACCGTGCACCGTCTGGCGTCTTCTATCCACTGGCCACAGTCAAATGTCCAATGTATACCGTGCACCGTTTTCTATCCACTGGCCACAGTCAGAAATCCAATGTGTACCGTGCACCGTCTTCTATCCACTGGCCACAGTCAAATGTCCAATGTGTACCGTGCATCGCCTTCTATCCACTGTCCACTGGCCACAGTCAAATGTCCAATGCCCACCGTGCACCGTTTTCTATCCACTGTCCACAGTCAAATGTCCAATGTGTACCGTGCACCGTCTGGCGTCTTCTATCCACTGGCCACAGTCAAATGTCCAATGTATACCGCGCACCGTCTTCTATCCACTGTCCACAGTCAAATGTCCAATGTGCACCGTCCACTGTCTACTGCTTACTGTTCACCGTCAACTTCAATGAAACTACGCTGCAGTCATTGTAGCTTTGATATTTGCTCGAACAAAACGTGGCATCATAATAAGCACACGAATGAATTAGTGTTGACTGTTGCCGCTTCAATGTAACTATCACAAATTAGTTGCCCTACGATATCTGCCAAAAGTCCACTTCCGTCGTTCGTCTACGTTCTTATCTTAGGATGCCGACCCTTGCATGCCTTGCCTTTTCTTGCTCTAGTTTTGCGTTCTTCACTTGCCTCACTAGTCTAAATATAGACATTATCTGATGATGTTCAGCTCTCTGAAAGTGCAGACTCATTCACTCCTCTAATGCCATCTCAGCAAGACACCTTACACCTCTCACCGCGGGTTCCTTTGAGTTTGAAGCTTCTGCAGGCGTGTTCAACGTGAAATGCAAGCAGCTTGGGCGAGAATTTGAGTGATGATTCGGCAGTTTTTTTTTTTCCAAATGGAATGTGGCGGGTTAGCTTCTGTGCTACGCAAAGAGGTCTGTGGTGTGGACGGTGGACAGAAGACGGCAGATAGTGGACGGAATAGGTACGGTGAACGTTGATCTCAAAATAGTAGTTATGCATGCTGCATAGCCTAGACATTTGATACCCGCTACGTGATCTACTACGCGGAAGCTCACACATAACTATCATTCAAGTGATGAGTAAATGGAGTTCTAATTTCCCATCGGTGTAAGCAATTAGTTTCGATATTATATACATGGTGTAAGGCAGTGTAGTACATATACATATATGCAGCAATCGGATAATATTGGAATAAAAACACTGAATAACATTATCAGCCTCATTTCTCTGCGAATTCGCTAGTATTACGCTCACACCTCTGAATGCAGTTTCCAGTGATATGTTCTTGTCCATTCCTGCAGTCTCTGTATGAATTACATTCACGCGAATGGTGGAGACTGGAGAGGATATCTTGTTAGTCACTCCTGCAGTCCCCGGCGCTCGGCCGCGCGACATGGTGGAGTCTTGTTCGGGCGTTGCAGTATCTCTTCTCTGGACGCAATAGTGAAGGCTTTGGCATTTGAGGTTTGTACTCCGTGGGCTGACGTCAGCGGTCTACATATGTAATAATGGGTGGTTCAGTTGGGGTGGGTGCTTGTGAGCAGCAATCGCCAGGCCATGTGTGGATCGCTCATGATAGCAAATACATACAAGCATGTATGCAAGTTCATTACCGAAACGTCACAACAAAAACGCCAACAGGAGCGGGCGCTAACGGCAAACACATTTTCTCATTCCCTGCTTCTGTTTACTTCCAGATCTTGCCACATTAAACAGTGAACACCTTAGCCGCACCGGCGTAGCCTAAGGTGTCTCGGCCAAGTCTCGGCCACGCACATTCCAGCTCCCCCACCACCAATCTCATTTGCGCGCACTTCCCTGCCCTGAGGGCATGAATAAATTATCGACTCAGCTGCACGTGAAATGCCGCAGGCGCCGCCCTGGTTTTCGAACAATGAATGGGACAAAAGCACGAGTCATTCGGGACCCGCAGTGCTTTTACGAGGGAGTAGTGGGGTAGTGATTAGCTACGAAAGGGGAGAGGTAAAAAGGTGGCTTGACGGAAAGTTATCTTTGAATTTTCTCGGAATGTGGAAACCAGGCGTGGTATAAGACTACAACAAATGTATCACAATGGGGAAATATGCAACTTTGTAACAGCTCTTGTGACGTCTTTTGATATATGTAAACATCAAGGACAGCTTTCCTGATCTATTGAAAAATATTACCGAGTCACCTACAACCTCATTCATCATTTGAGCACACCCTTTCACCAAGTAACAACTTAGACGTAGAGCTCATGTTCGAAGTCATAACATCGGAATATGGGACACGAAAAGAAACATAAAAACATGTTCGATGAATCGTTAAAAACTTCCTTCCCAATTCGGAAAACTTCATGATCTAACAACTCGCCACTCAGAATAAAAAATTATTGTACGCTCGATTGATTAAATTACGAATCAAAAATAGCACAACATAAAAATCTCCTTTCGTGTTGGGAATTGTCAAATCGTCATCCTTCAGTGCAAAGTGCACAACTTAAACTCCCCTCAACTGGAAGCCGTGGAGAACTACTAGCACCTAGGTACTCACTGGGTGTCGAGAGCCGTGGCTTAGCATAACAGCTGACGGATTATAGCGGGCTTAGAAAGCCTCTGCAGCGCCGAAATACTCATGGAATGAAAGGGAACGCAGTGGAGGTGGTTGTGAATGTGTTGAAGGAAAAATCGGCGTTACGTCTGGCACACCTCAATGCTTTTTATCTAAAAGCCTTCAACATTAAGTTCATAGTTATAATCGTGAATATTTGAAGGAAGTATCGGCAGATTAACGTTTAAGCTGTACTTACTAATTGAATACCCATGCACTTGCAAAATAGAAATAAAATGCAGTCTTTCATTTATTGATAAAATTTGAATGATGTTAATTTTTTTTCCTTGCAAGTTGCAACAGTGTATTGCATACGTAAATTTTTAGGTAGAGCATAGATGCGCCACTCTTAACCATGTAAAGACAGATCAACACACATTCTTTTGAACCTAGCGAAACGAATACTACTTACGTTTAACGTTCAAAAACAGATCTTATAAACCATACACGATAAACGATGTCGCTTACAGCTCAACCACCGCTCGGCAGCAGAGGAGCGGATAGCCGGCGAACGACCAACCGACGCGACAGCCGTAGCGGGCGGCAGCCGTATGTACGGGCGGCCGGGGCGGATCTTGTCCTTGCATAGAGCCAGGGGCAGCAGATTCCTTCGCGGTCGGCCCGGGAGTGAAAGTGTGTATAAGGGGGTCGCACCACGCGGGTGCCGGCGAGTTTGGTGCGTGCCGGCCGGTGAGGAGGACAGCAGGAGGACAGCAGGAGGACAGCGGGAGGACACCGAGAGGACTGAGGACTGAGGACCCGGGAGAGCTGAGGGTCCTGCGGGTTCTCAGGAGGACACCATGAAACTGTTTACGGTGAGTGATTATCATCGTTAAGGGCTACTTCATTTGTGCTTATTTGTGATATAATTAGTGGCAAGAGCATTTGATTTTTAATTTAAAGAGCCTTGGGGTTAACAGTGTTGCGGGATTGTTTAGCATTATGACCACATTTTCATGATAAGCCGGTGTAAATTACAACTGTTTCCGATTTTCCAATAATAATTTAACAACCAGCATCTCAATTGCAACTGAATAGGAAAGACAAAGAAAAGCCAAGAAATGCTTAGAACTGTGCATGAAGTAAGCGTGCATAACACCACTTCACATGCCTATAAAATCGGAACATTTCTTCTTTGATATGATCATCCCAAAAAGCCTTTGCCTTCAATTCAAATAGATGTATGTTTCCTATCTATCATGAGCGCTTCAGGATATCCGCCAAGGGTCATGCAACATACAGAAACCATGCGAATTTGATTTATTTAAGAGTCGCCAATATGAAGGATAACCGATAAGCATTAATTGCGAGGTGACATCATAGTTAATTCATTATTTGTCTAGGCGAATGCTCAGTGATTTGATGTCGTTCAAATTAACGACAAAAACCCCAATGCAGTGATGTGTTTTCTCTCACTGTATACCTATATTTTCGATGGACTTTACATTAGTACCTACTGAGTGGTAAATTTGTATATTATACGTATCATTGCTAACACCGTCATGCCCATCCGCCTATATATGGAACACACATAGTCTTTTTTTTTTAAGCGAGCAATAAGTCAAATATTGAAACTTTTTGGTCTTAGTCAAATAACTAGGCAACTATTTTCCGCCATCGCCTTGTACTTGGAGTCGCTTTACTCATCGAACTTCGAGAGGCACGCAGATAATTGGCTACTATAGTTTTTTCAAACCCACGAAAGAACAGATTCAAACCGTCACCGCCGTTAATGCACGCGCCCTTTTATTGCCTGAGATATGTCCGAGAACATTTCTTTCACGGCTTCTCACAAAAATTGTTTCCGAATCATAACTTTCCAGTGACCGAAACACGTGCAAAGTGATTCATTCGCTTCAACTCCGTTTTTTCTTACTTTTGTCAGACTACAATAGAGCACGGGGAATGGAAATGATAGAAAAAAAAAAACATTAAGCGTACTCCGGGGTGTTACAGTCTGGCAAACCTAAGAAAGAAGGGAGATAAAGCGCCTGAATCACTTTGCACGCGTTTTGATTACTTAAAATGTATGGTTCGGAGAAATTTGTGTGAAAAGTTGTTACAGAACATATGCTCTCACAATATAAATGTACATGCATCAACGGCCGCAGCACTTTAAATCCATTCTTTCTTAGGTTTGCCAGACTATAGTAAAGTTATCCTGTTTCGGAATGACACTGAATTAAAAAAGCATCCGGAAGGTCATTTGCTACCAACGATAAAAGCATCAAATGACACGCGTTCCCTCGTAAAAAGGAGTCACGTGGTTGTGCAACCCCACGCGACTCACGTTCTTTCAACACCAACACTCGCACTGTCCTAGAAAAACGTCTAGTGGCCTCGTAACCACGTGCTATTTTTGCTCTGCGGACCGCCGAAAAACGGCGGCAAACACATCGGTAAAGGCGCGGCTAGCAGCGGATTCCGATGCGCGGCTTCACTGGGATGGTAACTCTCTAATCCCAATGGTTAACTTCTCTTGGAGTGGTATCGCTTTTGCGGAGAGAGGTTCGACAAAAAGGGGTACTATAGTGATGTCTTCATCTCCTCACCTCAGTTCTTGAAAGGTTCATTAATTGAACCTGTAGGTAAGGTAATTCAGTCTTTTTATAATTGATCGATTTTTATGTCTTTATTCATTGTATCAGACTAACCAGGACGGTTTAAAATTGAGTCAGGGCCGTTTGTAATATACATATACATTGACCTAAATGTCGTTTGCGTCATTTGGCACGGCACTCAACAACGACATTTGATACATAAAGACAGTGATGTAGGTAAATACAATACAACAGACCACACATTTTCAACACCTTTGGTAAGGTGTTTCGACACCTCTTGTGCTTAGCGACACGAGTGTAAATATCCCATGCAAGAATGATTGGGGACATGCAAATGAAGCACTCTTACGAAAGAGTCGGTACTGCAAAGTGCGGGTTCAAATGTGACTGAATGGCTGTTTAGTGTAAGCTATGAGAATGTCTAGAGACGGGTTTAGGCGTAATGTGTTAAACGTGAAAGTTCATATGCTAGTTGAAGACGGTTAGTACTGTTAAGATAAGTAAAGGACCATTACTATGTGACAATTTAATCAATTTTGAAGTGAAAAAATTGAAAACATGCGGGTATTAGCCGCTTTCACGACGGCTATCTCATACGTTTGGTCATATCTAGTGCGATTGATCAAATTAGGTTCATAGTTGATGCTTGTTGCTGTCTTGGTTCAATTAGTTGCGTATATACTTTATTTTTCAAATAATCAGACATCATTTTCAATCAAAACATTGAAAAAGTTGCATGCTATAATATATGTGTGGTAAAAGAAATTTGGTTAGCTTTGCTCAGGTTTGCTGCATTCGCTTGGGGACCCGTCGGGAAAATGGCTATTATTGCATCAGCAAAATCAAAAACTCATAAGGACACCTTAGAAATAGTTAATTGATTCGTAAGTCTAGTTATAGTATTTAGAAACGCCATTTATAGGATCACATTCAATGCTGAAAGTATGAAACCACCGGTAGATTACTGCTCTGCAGACACCACTTTTCATATATGGGGCATTCCACGTCAAATCGAACAAAAATCGGCTGTTTTGCACCTTACCATCAGCGATTTCATTATAAATTTGTGAGCGAGTTCCTGTGTCGCCCCGGACATTACATTGATGTTTTTTGCACATTCTGACCACAGGTCTTCTAAATAAAGGGCATCAAATTTTTACAAAATGTTGCATCTTTATATTTTTGAACGACCATAACTTTGGTTGTACTTGTTTGATTTCAATGAAATAAACCTTACTGTTTAGGTAATTCCTTAAGCATTTGTTTAGAATTGCATCGACTTAAATATATGACCTTGAAATTTGCTTAACTCTGTTCTTAAGCACAAAAATTGAAATAGCAAAAAACACGCCACCTTCGATTTGGCTCATTTTCATATATTTTATTGCCTACCATATTCTTAACAACCTGTGAAAAAATTAGAGTGGGCCATTCATAAGTTTTGAAGAAAATGGCACATATGCAAACGTATGTTAGCACGCGCAGTGGAGGGGGAAGAGTGAATTTCGCCCCACCCCTCCTGTTTTTCGCCAATATCTCATAATATTGATGCGAAATTACCTATGGCTACCTGTCCAGAATTGAATTGCACATCTCATCGTGCAAGCAATAAGAAAATCGGTTCACAACTGTTCTAGTAATAGCGGTGTAAAGTGAACATCCTGTCGCCGCGGCGACGCGGCGACTCGGCAGCCGGCGCCGACCGCTACGCGCCGCCTGAATTGTAGACTGTGCCGGGACGGAACGGAACGGTTCCGTCTTTACATCGCGCTCCTTACCGCTGATTACGTTCGATTCGCGTCAAATTTTGTGAGAAGACTAAGAAATGTACAGGCAATCTTATGGTGAAAGAATTCTGAAAATAGGTTGGTAAACAATTGAAATATGAACGTGTAAACACAAAATTGTGACTGCTGCGTTTCCCGCGTCGGCCGATCCCGCCTCAGCCGGCGACATGTTACTCTTAGCAGGATTCTAACTGCCATATTTATTATCGAATTAACTAGAAATTCCCCATACATACTCAAAAATGTATGCTCTTTCGTATAGTGAAGATCAAAAGACGTGAAGATATCGTTGCGTGATAATGTTTTCGTTGAATTTATTTCATGATGCATTTCCACACGGCTCAAAATTCACCGCAAAATACCGTTTGCCTGAGACACTTTTACAATGGAACGTGAATGCTTGACTACGATGACTATGCATTACCATTCTCGCAGAGTTTGGGATATCACTAATCAGCAATCATTCATTTCAGAAAGTGTACACAAGCAAGCATGTCTTGACTCTGTCTTTCAAGGTCACGCGCGGTTGCGTGATGTTGA
>NW_024883074.1:0-110000 GCF_019059575.1 Amphibalanus amphitrite | reverse complement strand
TCGACGGCGGTGAGGTGGTGGAGACGGCGCAGCCAGACCAGGACTACACCGTGCCGCAGGTGGGTGGACGGGTTAGTGAGCGGGGAACGTGGGTTCGAATCTGGTCAGGGGACTTATTTTCTCAATTTTCCTATCGCTTATTTTCTCTTATTTTCTCAGCACTTATTTTCACTTATTTTCTCAAGTCTCAAGCCACTTATACAGCACTTATTTTCTCAAGTTTGCTCTATGAAATATAATGTTATTGTCTCCATTGTCAATCAAATCCAGCCTTATCTTCTGTGACGGGCAGCGTTGTTTGGTTAAAACTAAGCCGGTCACAACTTGACAATACTTAGATATTCTCCAAACAGCCAAAGCAGCGAGTGACATCCATATTTTCCAGTAGCGTTTCGAACGTAACCTCTCGTTGCAATGTTGTACCACTGATTTTCACACACCACTGACGTCATTAACCATAATGACCAGGGACGTAGTCAAGGGGAGGCCCCCCCCCCCCTGAAGGCGAAAAATATAATAAATTATAAAAAACAACTGCACCACACCCCACAAAAAGTGGGCCAAAACCGAGGAGTTTTCCTTGTTTGTAGGTGGTACGACACTAGGAAACGACCTGTGGCCCCTCCCTGAGCAAAATCCTGGCTACGTGCCTTCCAATGACGTCACTGCCTGTGTTTACAGCTGGTGGTTCCGGAAATTAACGGAGGACTGGTTCTACCGGTACAGTCAGAGTATGGACCCCCAGAGGACGCGACAACCCCCGAACAGGTGAGACAGCACCACAGTTGTTGGTGGATATATGAAAAAGTAGAAGAAGCCACAAGGGCCAAATATCAGTCTCTTGTATAAGTATATATTTTTTCCGTCATTTTTTATTAAGTACAATATGAGCAAAGGCTATTTCGTCATCACTATGACAATGGTTGGTAGGTATGGCTGGTAGGTATAGGTAATTGGTAGGTTACGGACGCTTGCTGACGCCACTGCCCCTGCTCAGATGAGAGTACACTTCAGTTGCTGGTAGGCAATAGCCAATAGGCATTGCTGAACGGTCGGTTACGGGCATCTGCCACCTCTGTTCATGATACGCCCAGCTTTGTCAAACCAGTATGGTTACACAGCATACCTGAAGACCACAAATGAGACCTGATGCAACACTTCACTTTGACCGAGAGACAAGTCGGGTTAACCCATATGCGTAATACCAAATCCATCATGATTTTCTCAATTGACATCTACCAATAAGTCGCTAGAATTATATAACAGCCAGTTATTGCTCATGTTAATGCTCACGTAGACCGGCTATGAGTCGGTCAAGATCCATTGCAAATCACTCGTTGATCATTTATTCGGCAACGGCATTTTATGCAATATTTTCGAAATACGAACACAACACAACGTAGAGCACCAAGTGCTGTTTTTTATCGTGTGTATCTAAATCAGATCAACTGAAAACTGACCTATATCGTCTCTCCTCCCCTCTCCCTCTCTCGCAGCCGGAAGAGGACAGTGCCATTGATCCCATCTTCGTCCGGAGCAACGTTCCCCAACCTACCTCTGATGGAACTCCGGCCATTGGAGACATCGGGGTCGCCGGCAACTTCTAGATACTGAGGTCATCAGGTCAGTTCAGCGACGTCACTGGTGACCAGTATTACGTCACTAATGGCATAAGCTGGTTCAGCTCCTGCTACCAGATTTACTTTCGTTGTAGTGTGGACAGTGTCGTTTATAGTCTTAGATGGTACGGTTTAGCTTTCGTGATTTGTCGTAGTTCCTAAAACGTTTGAAGCGTTCTTTGCAGGAGATGAATGTGTTGTTTATGTTTATCGGTTGTAGGCGGATGCAATTGATGGCTATACTTTGCAATTTGCGTCACAACAAGGCACTTGCTCCCTAAATTGTGTAAAATAAACACTTTTCATGAACGCCACCTCACTGCCATCTGTTGTCCGTTTCAGTAAACTCCGTGCCATTCGCCGTGTCAGGCACTTCATCCCGCATCAGCTGAGCTCAGCGAGTCTGACGTCACGCCCCGTGACGTCACCCGTCGCCATGGTTACCGCGTTGAGGCTGTTTGAGCTCCTCCCGCAGCTCAGTGTGTGTTGTTAGTGTTGTTTCCTTGGTGCCAGTGTACGTGGTTGAACGTCATTGGCCCCTCATCATTGCCAGTATAAATACATTGTGATCCATACTCGGTTTGTTTAAGTGATTCCACTACGGAGAACAAAGACATGAGCTGGTGTTACTTTAAAATTGGAGGTCTCGACGCCCTAATCGTGACGGAGAGGCGATGAAACTCAGGAGAGGCGATAAAATCACGCAGAACGTCAGGAATTAAAAGTTATTCAACTGTATCTAAAGTTAGTTTATTTTCGGGAGTATTTGACGATTGATCATCGACACTCTAAAAGCTAGAGACGGCGGAACATGACACCTATTTTGTACAGATCTAACAACACAATACGAAGTCCTTCCACCACCTTCACTGTCTTATACGTCAAAAAATACAGCTGACTCATATTGCACTGTGCCTACCCGGCAAAACGCACAACCATTATCCTTGGAGGATAGCAACATCCATCATCCGTATCACTCGGACTCCCTTACCTATCACACTAGCTATCTTGTAAATCCTAGCAACTCAGCTAACTTGGAGACTATACAACCGGTCACAATGACTTCAGTGTCGCGTCAAATATCATTCGTCGATTGGGGAGCCGTTTGAATGTGCCGGAGAGCAGTTAAATTCACCGTTTTCACCATCACTTTCTAGAATACGCAACGTAACCTGAATCCTCCAGATAGCGCAGCCTGTGGCATTTGGGTAGCGCCAACTATACGCCCGCCACGCTACCTATATACCACCAGCGCCACCTATAACCCCATCTCCCTACTTATACTCCGCGTTGAGCGCCCTGCCAATCACCAGCCTCCTTACTTCACTCGTACCCGCACCGATTTCATACAGCTTCGCATCCCTCAGAAGCCTACCTGTGGGATAATCGTTGATGTACCCATTACCTCCGAGCGCCTGGACCGCTTGGAGCGCCACCTGTGTGGCTTTCTCGGCGCAGTAGAGGATAACCCCTGCGCAGTCCTTGCCTGAGACATGACCGTTATCACAGGCGCGGGCGACGCTGTAGAGATAGGAACGGCAAGCGCTGGTGTCGCAGTACATGTCTGCCAGCTTACCCTGTGGGAGAGACCGGCGTTGGTGGAATAGTGGCGCCATCTTTAAGCTCGCAGCGCCACCTATACAGTCGCAGCGCCACCTTTCTACGGTAGCGCCGTGGGCCATGTGTTCAGCACGAGGCCACGAAAAAGCAGGGTGTCGGGAGGAAATGTGCTGGGCATAGGCGGCGGAACGGGGAGGGCACCGGGGCACCGTGCCCCCTTTGATTTTGATATTTTAACCCGCGCCCCAGTGGCGGTCTCAGCCAACTTCGCCCTAGTGGGGGGGGGGGGGGGCATATGTTACCACCCACCTCTAACTCAAAAACTAAGAGGGTTAGAAAGACGCGGTAAAAAGCAATCGATAGCTCTCAATGCGTACGTTTGAAAGTATTTCAGTCATTTTTCATCTTAGAGCAATATTGGGGTCACTGGAGCATGGGTGTAGGAGCGCCAAAAATATTGGTGAAGGATGTCACCTGAACCCTCGGAGAAGTCACCTGAACCTTCGGAGAAGGTGCAGGACCTTACCGCAGTGGAGGGGGGAGGGTGGGGGGGGGGCGGAATTTCGTCAACTCCTGTTTTTTTTTTTCTCGCAAATGTCTCACGCCATTATCATCTAATTAACGCCAACTTTTCAGTACATGCCTAAAATTGAATTTTTAGGTATCCAAGCATACCTTTGGATACCTACCAAAGGTATCCACTATCCAAGCATACCTTTGGATACCTACCAAAGGTATCCACTATCCAAGCATACCTTTGGAACCTAAAGGTATGCTCCACTGCTCTTTTTTCGTGACCAAAGTCTTACAACTTTCCCACGAGTAAAAACAAGCACAAGCCAATATATTTTGATATTCACGGCATTTACTGAGATTAAAGGGACCCTCCCACCTTAACATTAGTTTTGAGTTGAGATAGCCAAGTTTGCGGCCAGGCTCAGAAACCACCATTTATCCTGGTCGCAACCCCCGCAGCTTTAAGGTGTTCAAGAAATTTCTTCCCTTTACTTGCAGGGTGGGACCAGCGTGGTCCCTATCTCTTAACCCGGCACCGCCTGGGCTATTTCCGTACCCACATCAGCCTGGGGGGGGGGGGGTCGGATCCGACCCCCCCTGTTATCTCGAGAACCAATGGTCGTATCGAGCCCCGCGAGGCGGCGTTCGAAAGGTCTCTTCGAGGCCTTCCCAAAGCACTCTTAAGATTTTAAGATTGAGGTCAACTTTCGGGTCAAGGTCAGGTCAAAGGTCAAATTCAGGGGTTTTGCATGATTAGGCTTACGGACAGCGGAATCGATAGCTGCTGCTCGAAACTCACCACAAATGACCTCAAAGACCTAGTGAAGGTACCATGAGCGTATAGGGGTCATACTAAGTACGGGTCAAGGTCAGGTCAGGTCACGAAAGGTCACGGTTTTCACTTTCTGCTACATGGGCGTGCGACACATGTTTTATGGCTTATTTTTCACGCCAAATCCGATGGTAATGGTTATATGTGACCCCAAGTCACTGTGCTGGTGATAAGTGTGCATTGAAAGCATAAAAAATCGTTTATACCATACATAACTAAACGAGGGCTAAGAAAAAAGTCAATTTTTCAACTTTTTATTTTTGACATAAAAACGCACTTTTCTAGACGAGCTTTGTCCCAGGAATCTAGTGGTGCCATTTGTTTTCACATGCAATGTTCAGAAGTGCCTCTAATTCGCGAAAATGCTTATGACGTCACCATGCCCTATGCATGTTGGAGCTATTTTTTACAATTTGGGGGTCAAAAATCAAGATAGAAAGTTGAAATTTGGGACATCTAATGTTCTAATAGAGCTCTATAACATATATTCCGGTTTTTTGGAAATTCGCAAAATTTTGGATTTTATTAGCTGTTTTCCAAAAAATATAGTTTTTTGAATTTTTAGGGGTAAAAAACGCATTTTATGGAAAATCCGAGATAGCCATTTTAAAGAACTCGTTGAGCTGCGTCTTTTCATGTTCTTAATTTGCAATTTGCTTAAAACCTCGATTTTTGGCGATTTTTTAAACATTTACCATTTTTTGACTGAAAACGCCATGTAGTTACATCACTAAAATCGATATATTTCAAAAAAATTTGAAAATTTTTTCTTGAAAATTGCACAGGAGACGTCAAATTGATGGGGGAGAAGGTATGCGAAGTTTCAAGTTGATAGCGCAAGCGGTTCATGAGTTATTCAAGAAAAACGGAGGGGGGGGTCGGATCCGACCCCCCCCAGGCGGTCGCGGGTTAACCATTACGGGAATCTGATGACGTCATCAGGCTTTCGAACGTCCGTTAAATGTTTGACTAAAACGTTTTGTAGCACGCGGTGGTATATGCTGCTTTGCGCGCAACAAATGCCGCACTTTCAAATAAAGTCGCTAGGAACAGCGGAGATCCCAAAAAGTAAACAAAAGTAAAAGTCTAATATCTTGAAAACCGGTGAATATTTTTCGATGAAATTTGGTAGGTATTCGTTTTTGCTCTTTCTGAACCGAGCGACATCACTTTCATGCCAATTCATTAACTTTTTTGAAGGTGGGAGGGTCCCTTTGACGGAAATTTCTGAGTATGAGCGGCCGGCCGACCGGTCGGCCGGCCGGCCGCGGTCACGGTTCTGCGACGCTTATATCTCAGCAACCACTTGACCGATTTACACGCGGTAATTTTTGTACGGTAGCTTCATTCCTTCTACCAAGTATTGGACTATTCCCGATGCATGTGGGTGACCCCTTATGCACGTGCCACGTGCAAAACGAAGAGGTGTCACTTTTGTAATTGTTGCAATATCTCGGTAACTACTTGGCCGATTGCGCTGAAAGTTGGCATGTAGGTAGGCACCCACTAGGCAATGCATATCCATGTGCCAGAGTTGGGGTGCTGCTGCACGTGCGCACGTGCAGGGGTCGATTCCAGATCTCGACAATGGCTGGACCGATGGCGCTCAAATTTGGTAAACAGTTAGGGACCGGTTAGTAGGGTGCCGTGCAAAAGTCAGTTGGGACCCATTTTGCACGTGCGCACGTGCAGGGTGCCGCTTCCAGATCTCGAGAACGCTGAACGACTGGGCCGATTGTGCTCAAATTTGGCACATCGCTAGAGACCGGTTAGTAGGGTGCCGTGCACAAGTCAGCTGGAGGTACCCCGTCGAAATTTCGCACGTGCAAAGCTCACCCTCTCGCTCGCTCCGTTAGTCGCCCCAAAAGGCGTTATACTGGTTTATTAAATGGCGTGAATTGTGAAGAAGGTGGGCATAACACTTCATAACTGATAAGATGGGGTAATTGGGTACCTGTTGCCGTTTTAGCAATAGCCTTTTTGTTGAACCCAGTCGTTCTAGCATTGGTGAAGACCCTCACCTGCATTGCTCAAGATTGGTGAAGGATCCTTCACCAATCTAAAACTTTGGTGAAAGGTATCCTTCACCAAAGAGATACGTTGCTACACCTATGCACTGGAGGTCATCAAAGGGCAAAATTTGCCAAACGTCATTATATTTTTCAGAAAACATGCATTTATCTCAGGAACTATGATAGCTAGAAAAATGCGTGGAAAAGCAATCGATAGCTCTTGAACTCTTCTTTCGATAAGGTCCTTATCAAAATTGACCTCAGGTCAACGGTTTAGCCTCCAGAGGGCAAAAACTCCAAAATAGCTGTTTTTACGAAAAGTGTTTTTCGACAATAACTTTTGACTAAAAAAGCCACGACATTTCTATTGACAGAATCGTGTTCCTCTCGCCGAGACGCATCGAATGAATTATAATTTGACCTTGAAAGGTCAACTTGAAAATTTGACCTCAGGTCAAGGTCATGACCTGACCGGATAAAGGTCATGTTGCATATCAGTCGATGCGTCTCGGCAAGACAAACACAATGAGACCATCCCCAGCGTTCTATCTCTTTCCAATCGAAAGTTATTGGCAAAAATCTGTTTGTAGCCTCAAATGACCTCGGATGACCTTTCTAGAGGCTATCAGCAAAAAAGACACCTTGGTCGTCACGGGTGGTCCAAATCATTGTGATTCTGAAATATTTGGACTGTTCCTATGCGTACACACGGATCTAGAGGCATTTTCATTTTTCTCCATTGACTTGGAAAGGTTTTTTTCTCCATTGATATTTTTCTCCATTGATAATGGAAAGATCACGTCACTGACCTGACCTTAGGTCACGGATATAAAAAATCCGAGATAAACAAATTGTAGGCGCCCATAACATGATGCAATCCACCAAGCTTGAAACCTCACTGACAAACACTGCAGGCTGGATATATTGCAAACTTTTTTAGGCTTGGTCAGTTAACTTGACCTGGTGACCTGACCTGACATGACCTGGGGTCAAAAATTTCACACATTGTCCAAAATTGATGTACAAAAATCTACCCCAAGCGGCGCAGCGCTACGCGCCGCGGTTTTTTATTTACACGCAAAAAAACGCGACAGGGTGGTAACTTATGCCCCTCCCCCCCCCCCCCACTGGGGCGAAGGTTAACATTAGCCCTATGGGCGTTGCATGGAAAGAATGGGACCAAAAGTCGGCAGTGCCTCCCCCCCCCCTAATTGAAGGTGTTCCGCCGCTACTGGTGCTGGGATCGAAGTCATCGGTTGAATGACGACTCCAATTTCTAAATTATACTGGCTGATAATTTTACCTCAGGGTACCATTCTATGGACCAACACCGTTACCACGTCATAAACGCAGTCGGTGACCTTCCACTATTTGAATATTCGATTACAAAAATCTCTTTGAATTCGTCTCTTTGGCGCGAAGGTGAATGACAATACATACAAACTACCACCACGAAACGCTTGATCAATCACGAATAAAACACTTTTCAATTTTTTCAGTTTCAAAAAACATACCTGCATCAGCTGGAAGTGACCGATGGGCTGGTTAAACTGCTGTCTCTGGTGACAGTAGTCGAATGTGACGTCACACGCCGCCTGCATTATACTGCAAAACATGAGGCTGGAGTCAGAATGATGCCAATATGACGTAAGCAGCCACCTGCATTTTACAGATAGCTGACAACTAGCAGTTGATGTCGCAAATAAGAGAATATGACGAATATGACGTCAGGATTAGGGCAAAAGAAAGGAATCAAAACCGTACTTTGCATTGAAACGGAGCAGCTAAAGGCTAATACAATTTTCTATCATTTTTAAAATTCCTTCTAGTGTGTAGTTCATGGCTCCCAAATGCCCAGCATCAGGATTTCTCAACTCTTCCCGTTCTGGGTCCTTCAATTCTATCCCATTCAGTGTCTCATAGTCATAACCCTCCTCATTCAGTGGTTTTCAACCCCGCTCCATTCAGTGTCTCTCAAATCTCCCTCACTCAGTGGTTCTCAACTCACCCGACCGGTCCAGCAGCCAGCACCAGTCTCTCCAAGTCCAGGCCAGTCATCAGGACGTAGACTCCCTTACCAACTGGGCCGAGGATGTTAGAGTCTGTGAAATAGAAGCACCGTGTAAGCTGAAAGTATTGTAGGCACTTAAGCCTCTACAGCTAACGACATACCCAATATCCATTATGCAGGCTGTCATAAGCACATTCACGCCCTTTCCAACCGGGCCTAGTATGTCAGCGTCTGTGAAACAGAAGCAAGCCGGAATATTGCCGGGAATACAAGCCGGATCGTGTAAGCCGGAATATTGTAGGCAGGAAAGTCTCTCCAGGCTAATAACATATCATCTGGGTCAGTCATCACCACATACACTCCCTTTCCAACCGGCCCCAGAATGCTAGAGTCTGTGGAATAGACACATCGCGTAAGCTGGGAATATTGCCTACGGTCAGTAGTCAGTACAGTCTCTTCAGCTAACGACATATCCATTATACATGGTGTCATAAGCACATACACACACACACACACACACCTTCCAAACTGGGCCGAGAATGTTTGAGTCTGAAACAAATATACGAGTAAGCACGTACCGGCATCTCAAACGTGTCATATTGCGGCGGATTAGCGTTATCACTGTGAGGGGAAAATGTCGTATTGCATCGAGCACCAAAGCCGTACTTTTGGCTCATATGTTTCGCTATGTAGTGAGCGCGTTGTGACACTGGCCCGTCCGCGCGACTAGGCGTGCGATAATCAATACGTGCGAGCCTACTGCTACGATATCTGAAATGATACTGAATGAACTACATTATCTTTTAAAACGTCATAAATATGAGATATTATAAATCACCACTCACCCGGCACGAAGCAGTCTTCAAACACCAGTTCACAGGTCGGCGATCCTCTCATGCCCAGCTTATCCAACTTGGGCGACGTCGAGAACCCCTTCATTCCCTTCTCAACCAAAAACGCCGTAATTCCGTGCTGTGGCTTACACTCCAAATCACTCTTGGCGTACACCACTAGAACATCCGCCACGGGGCCATTTGTAATCCAGAACTTGGTGCCGTTGAGGATGTAACCGCCCTCGGTGCGAGTAGCTCGGGTTTTCATTGAGACGACATCAGAGCCGCTGCCCGCTTCGGACATGGCCAGCGCGCCGTAAAACTCGCCGGAGCAGAGCTGAAAAGGGGAGGGGGAGGGTTAGAGATAGGAGATGGAGGAAAGAACACCGGCTGCAGTTTATATGATGCTCAGTAGGAAAGTTTATAGAAACGCTCAGTATATATTAGAGTTCAGTGGTAGGAATATGAAAGCAATAGGCGACGATGAATGAAGGCCTTGAAAAAAGAAGCTCGCAATAAGCCCTAGAAAAGTTTAAACTTATTGGATAATTGCATTAAAACCAGAAAAAAAACATGAAAAGACCCATGCTTGCAAAACGCACGGAACCGTTACCATAAAAGCGATGAATATGGTAAGATGTATGGCCCATAGGTAGGTATCCAAAGAACATGAACTTCACGAGCAACAGTTGAAGACAAGAGTGTCAGACGTAAATATTTGACTTTCAATGACGCAAAAACAACACTAATCGCCCTCACAAAGTCCATCGGCCACTCACCTTGGGCAAGAACCGCTCCTTCTGTTCCTTTGTACCATGTCGGTTAATCTGATTCACACAGAGATTACTATGAGCTCCATAGCTGAGCGCCACTCCTCCTGCCGCTCGGGACATTTCCTCCACCACCAGACAGTGCTCCATGAGCCCCAGACCTGAGCCGCCGAACTCCGGATCAGCGGTGATACCCAGCAGGCCCATGGAGCCCAGCTGACGCCAAAAATCCTGTGGGAGGGAGGGGGTGTTCAGAGAGTGTTCTGGGAGAACTTCGGGTCCGCGGTGATCCCCAGCAGACCCATGGAGCCCAGCTGACGCCAAAAATCCTGTGAGCGGGGGGGGGGGGTTCAATCAGACAGTGTTCAATCAGACAGTGTTCACTGTTCAATCAGACAGTGTTCCAGCACACAGTGTTTCAGCACACGTTTTATCAGTGTTCCATCAGGGTAGCTGAGAATAGTGCTGTGGAGAATGGTGCTATAATTCATAATATGGTAGGGGAGTGGGTGGGTGAGATCTCAGAAGACCTAAGGCACCTAGCAGCTGACACCAGAACTCCAGCGTCTAGAGAGGAAGAGCGAGACAGGGCGAGTAGCATATTGCCAACGGCAACAATACTCAAGGGAAGTGTGAACAGGAAAAGTCGCTCAGGTACACACTAGGTGTTAGAACTCGTGGTAGGTGCCAAAACTACTGCAGCTAGTGGAGGACGGAGATGCGCGAGATTTCGGCAAACGGAACGCACCAGAACTTCTGAGGAGAGTAGAGGAAGGAGCAACAGTGGCGATATTACGACAGAAATCGAGTGGAATGTGTAGAGGGTTTGGGGATCAATGCTAGACGACTCGAGTTGCGACTGGTGGCGACATCTACACTTTGGTAGCCTAGCTTTCCGAATACGTAGATGGCAGCACCTTACAGCGTATGAGCCTGCGTTTTATTTCGGGACATTGCGTAATTAGTAATTACGCCTGTTATTCGATCTTCTAAGTTCTAACTCAATTTATTTTGGAATTTGTGCTCAACGTCGACTCCAACAAGGCTGGTGGTCATTCATCGAGTGCCTGCATAATAGTTTGCGGGTTGCAGCTTGTGGAAATGTTTCCCGTTCGATCCAGTTTTCAGACGAATGGTTACCTATTGCGTAACACGCAAAAAAGTCCTGGTTCTTGCGTAACAGTAGGTACCTATATTCGTTCATTCGCAGCCATTCTTGACATCCGTGATGTTAAAAAAGTGATATCGATTACTACTTTCCGTTCGTCGCTGATGACGAAACAACTGATCATTGTTGACATCGGGTTAGTTCGTTTCCGGTTATTGTCATCCAGTACCATTCTGTCATCAATCATGATCATTTCAAAGTTTATTTGTGATATATAGTACCGTAATATAGCTTAAGTAGCTTAAGTAAGAATATGTCCTTCTACCTATTTGCTTATGGCATATCACATACATTTCCTAGATTACAGGTGACTCAGGAGTCAGGACTCTTCCAGGCAGCAGGCTGCATTTATCCGCTTCTTCTTCATTGATCATTCTTCCCACAATTTATTTTTTTGCACATGCCTAATTACCCTGTACCTCTAACCAGGGCTGCGGAGTCGATGGATTTACGGCGACTCCGACTCCGACTCCGACTCCGGCTTTCAAAAACCGACTCCGACTCCGACTCCGGGCAGAAATGTCGACTCCGATCGACACCAACTCCCGACTCCGACTCCGCACACCTGGCAGGGCTGCGGAGTCGACAGATTTTCGGTGACTCCGACTCCGACTCCGGCTGGGGTTTCCAATATCGACTCCGACTCCGACTCCGGTCACAACTGTCGACTCCGACCGACTCCGACTCCGACTCCGCAGCCCTGCCTCTAACAAATCCATTTATTTTATCCCTAGTATACCTATTGCAACTTGCAAGGATAATGCCAAATAAAAAATTGTAAGTGAAAGACTGTCATATGAACTTTACCACAACCAGCTTGCTTATTGTCTTATTAAAAGAACTCACCTTCCTCTTATCCCAGTCATCCTTCTTGTCGATCTCATCAGCAAATGGAGCCAACTCCTTTTGAACAAAGCCCCTCACAGTCTCTCGCATCTGTAAAAAAGTAGAGGTGTGGTAACTTTGGTAGGTAACTCAAATCTGTGGTACCTACCTACACACAAAAAGCTTAACCAAATTTAAAACTATGATGAATTATTAATTGATCTTATTCCTAATAGAACGTTAGGTACTTATACTGCTAAAATCCTGAAGGAAAGGTATCTACTAAGGTACCTAGGTACCTACATTGACATATCAATCAAGTGCAGCCTGCACTTGCACGCAGTGCTATCCGAACATGGCTAGATTTTCATTCAAGAGAAGTTCCCACTCTTTCCATGAAGAAAGTGCTTAGACTGTAATAAAAAAAGTTAAAATCACCTGCTGCTGATCCTCGGTAAGGCCGAATAAGGCATCATCGACCGGATACAAGGAAAAAAGCCGAATATTGTAATTAGCTGATGGAACCACCGTCTTTCTAGCACGCAGAACATTAGCTAGCGATGAGGACAGCCGCATCAAATTATTCGGTCTCAAGTGAAACATGTTTTCCTTCAAAGGGCGGTAGTCAACTTGCTTTAAATTTTATTGAAACTATTAATTGACTATGCACTCGAACGATTTCCACACGAGCTCTAAAACACAGAAAAATAACTCGAAGACCACAAACGCAGTAACTGCGCCGTTTACACCGTAATATTTTTTGCTACCATATTTCAGAGTTTTTTTTTCTTTTTTTCTTTTTCGCACTTCACGATGCAAGTGATCGGTAATCTAATGAGCTTTTAGTAAGTTTGAAAAGAGTGATCGCGCTTATTATTTAAATGGTGTTTTATGCATGAATAAACAAAAATTTAAGCAGAAAATTGACATGGATTTAAATTTTGAATCAAAAGAGCGAAAATTCCTGTCCTTTCAAAGAAATCCTTTAAAGTCCATAGCTTCCATATGCAGAGGGACGAAAATACACTCAAATTTGGTGTTAGTTGGGCATTGGTTAGTTGTGATTTTCGGATCATTTTACACCTTCGCTTGGGATTTGAAGTCGCATACCGTGACCGGAAGCTGGTCCTAAAATCACAGTAGTATTTTTCACGGTAAATATTACTAGGCCTTGCCGACTAGAGTAGGTAATTGTTGGTTTGTTTGTTATCGATAGTCATTGAAGTTTGCAATTGTCGGAAACTATTAGATCATAGTTTGAGTTATAGTTCTGAAATCATTCAAGTTGTTTATATCCCATGGTTTCCATGACTCGGAAATTGACATTAAAGACATCTGGAGGCAATGCTCAAGATGTGAATACCGTTCTTCATGAATACGTTAACCAGATTACAATATCTCTAAACTTTTATCAACAATGTTAATGTCTCCACAGGTGTCACCATGTCCTTCCTGGACACATCGTCTCAGTCGGGTCTGCTTGACTGCTCTGAGGGAGAGATGAAGGCGGCAGTCTGGGCGAGCGCCGACCTGCTGGATCCAAGCGGCGACGCCTCCGACTTTGACATCTCAAGCTTCTTCAGTCAGTTGGCTGCCTCATCGGCGGCCGTGGAGGCATCACATGGCGGAGAGGGACTCTGTGAACCTTCAGGTAGGTGGGGGTGGAGCTGGGATAAAACAACTTCATTTGAGACCAAATTACAGAGGTGGTTCTGATTCTGACATGCTTTACCAACATGCTGTCCTGCTGTTTGTGTTAAAGTTGTTCCCACCTCACAAGTGTTTATAATAGGAGTTGTATGGCCATTTGTTTCTCTTTCTGATAGCATTTTAGAGCTAAGGCCACCTTTTTGTGGCTGCAGCTATGGCTACCAACAAAGCATTCAAACCATTGTGTCTCTGACCCGCATCATTACTTAAACACATTTCCTTATGCTTCTCTATCTTTATCTAAGCAGCCAGCACACACCATAAAAGTTCCTACAACTGGACTCCCTTACAGATGTATCTGGCAGTCACCTGGCGGTGCATCGTGATGACAATGCCTCCCTGGAAGATCCCGTCGGCCAGGACGAGGCTGATGTAGCCAACGATGCTGCCGACGTGTCACTATCGGCACTTCTGGGCGAGCATGCTGAGGTAGGTGGTTGCTGTTTGGTTTGGTATGGTATGTTTGAAGGAATATCCCTCTATTAAGGTATATGGTGGACATATTTGCAGACAAAAGTATGTGTCGTAAAAGAACATAGTTGATAAGGTAAAGCAGGTTAGGACAAAAAAGAATGATCACTAAAAAGACCAAACTAACATAAACTACCGAACCCAACCAAGCCTAACCAACCTAACCCAGTCTAACCTATGCTAAAACATACTTTTGTCTCTACGTACCTAATACCTTACATACGTACATAGTGCTGTAATTGCATGTAAATGATCGTTTCGCGAATATCACTGTCGTCTCGCTTTCCGATCGTATCAGATTATGGTACAAACATAACGTTCAAAAATCAAAGCTTCCGTGTACATTGAACAATCATTAAATTATGCAGGCAAAATCATCTTTTAGAAATCGTCGTCCCCGTCTCGCTGTTTCCGTCAGGTTTTGATTTCTGTCTCTCCTTCCACAGATTCAGGAGGCTCTGCTGGCCGCCTCCCAGCCCCCGCCGCCTCCCCCCGCGCCCATCGCACGTGGGAAGACCGTGGTGGTAGTGAAGAGACAGCCACCCTCACCGCCCCCCTCTCCCTCACCCCCTCCCCCATCATCACAACCAGCGTCCCAACCAGCATCTCTTCCGTCGTATCTTCCCATACAGCGGCTACCACAACCCCAACCTACCTCCTCACAACGCCCGGCCCGGCGAACCCGTAAAGTACCCCCACCGTATGGTCGACCACCCACAGCTCCTCTAAACGCCTACTGTCTCTTCTTCAAGGAGCAATATGCGGAGTTGAAGCTACGCTGGCGAGGGTTGAACACTCGCCGAGCGATACCAAAACTATCCAAACTGTGGGCTAGTCTTGGTGTTGAGGAGAGGCGACCGTATGTTGAAGAAGCTGAGAGACAAAAGGGGAAGTATCGTGTAGAGTTAGCGGAGTATAGGAGAAGGGCGAGGATCTGGAGAAAACAGAGGAAGCCCGGTGATGTGGCGGTGGATGAGGGAGAGGATGTGACGCCAGTGCTGTTGACGTCATCATCCTCATCGTCGGGAGGAGCGACAGGATCATCATCATCATCAACAGCAGCAATGGCAACGTCAACAGCAGCAGCAACAGCGGCGGCAGTAGCGGTAGAGACAGACCTTCCACCTTCAGTGGTGACAGCAGCAGTGGTAGGAAACCAACCAACCCTCCCTTCAATGAACGCATTAGACGGGGACTCCACTATGACTCAACCGGAACCACTATGTGGCTCTATAAGCGCCAATATTGGTGTGGGTGAGAGTATAAGTTCTATGGCTGTTGTAGCAGTAGAGCCAGCGATGGGAAGGTTGATGTCGGGTGCGGGTGACAGTCAAGAAGAAGAGGAAGAGGAAGATGAAGAGGCTCATTTTGATGACGATCCTGCTGACCTGTTCTGCAGCCTCTGTGGACTGTACTTCAGCAGTTCGCACAACAAGCAGCAACATCTGACAAGCAGGGGTCATATCAGGGTAAGAATGGGGATTTAGTGAGTGTATTTGGAGGATAGTGAGGGAATTTAGTGAGCGAGATTGGTTTGGTATAGAGAGGAGAGGGAAAGAGGGTAGGGGTAAAGAAGGGTACATATTGGAGGAGGTGGGTTGGGGTTGTCTGCTAGTTTTGTAAACGAGTTGTTGTGTTTAGTTTGCTAATAATGATACGATTTAAAAACTCGTCGATGTGATAAATAGGTCGTTTTCATTTGTGTTCTTGGGTACTTACGCACGTATTAGGCGACATCATTTTCTATGCTGCTAAACGAGAATAAAACTTTTTTCTCAATATTTATTGTAACTACATCGCGGCCCCTCTGGGTGTTCGATATAATTCAAATGGCTACCGATTGCCTTAACTATCGGTGAAAATTAAGCTGCCTTCAAAATGTGAAGTGACGAGTGGCCAGTCTGATAGCGTCCTATTTCTTTGTCGAAATGGCGAGTAGCTAAGCACCCGTTTCGTTAGATACTGTGTCTCTCCCGTCCCACGTCTTCCTCCCACAATTGACACTTCCCCTCTCCCCCCCCCCCCCCGACAGAAAATGGAGGAGCGTGCACTGGCCCAGGAGGCCCGCGCGGCCTCTCTGCGCGAGTCGCGACTCCGTCTACTCCGCGAGTCAAAGGAGTACTGCTCCGACGTGACTCTCTCCATGGAGTCAACTCTGCAGGCTATATGTCTGAGAGAAAGAGAGGTCGGCTTTTTGAAGGAGTTTAGCGAGGAACTGCGGAAGAAACAGGAGGAGCTGAAGCAGCAACTGGCAGAAATGGAGGTGAGTGGTCGGAGAGGGTTTCGGAGGGGGTTTCGGAGGGGGTTTCGGAGGGTGTTGGGAGGGTGTTGGGAGGGTGTTGGGAGGGTGTTGGGAGGGGTTTTATGTATGGGAGTACAGCATAGGTGGAACGTTGTGCCGAGCTGGGAGGGCTTGAGCTCTCCAAATTTGACGACGGCTTGGCTTTAGAGCCGCACCAGACGGCGGAGGTCAAGGTCATCGCCAGGGCGGCGGCGGATTTGCTGCGCCCGGGCCCTCCCAGCTCCGCACAAAGTTCCACCCGTGGAGTACAGGTTTAAGTGGGTGATGGAGGCGTTTTAGATAAATGGCGACAGGGATGGAATTTCATGTGGATGGTGGGAGGATTTTCAGATGGATGGTGGTACCGGTAATAAGAGTACCATGCCGGCAGGGCTTTTTATATGGATTATGCAGTTTAATTGAACGGTGAACTTACTCAGGCTTGTGTGGGGAACTCAGGAGTAAAAGTTAAATGTGCCATGTAGTCGGACACTGGACAATATGGTGTATCCAACTCACCTGGTCCGTCCTGCCTGCTGACTTACTAACCCTCGCCGGTACAGGCCATTTCGCGTCCTCCGACGGCACAAGGGGGGGGGGGGTGTTGGTGGTACGAACCCCCCTCGCGTTTGGCCCTTGATCGAGCTAGAGCTTCGCGGAAAAAACGAGCGTGTTGCCCGTCACGAGATGAAGCCGATGATACCCAATTTTAAGGTCCTAGGTCATCGGGTGACCTTCCAGGTCAGGTCAATGACCCGAAAACCGGGAAAATCGGGAACGAAAGTCGTAAAGTGTGGCTGGTTTTCCGGGGTGCTGATCACGAATATCGTGTTAGTTTTGATCAGAGATGATGTTTTTAAGCATTTAGACCAGGTCGGGTCAGGTCAGGTCAGGTCAACCGGTAGGGGTTGTGACGGGTATTCGTAATACGTGTCAACCGCCTCTGACAGCTTCGTAACATGTTACGAAGGCACCAAAACTACTTCGTAAATGTTCAACTGGTTGCTAAATTCGAATTCAGCTCCAAAAACTAGCCTAGAAACATGAAAAACTCGAAAAAGTGAACCGAGGTCACCCGAGGTCACCAAAGGTCAATGACCTGACCTGACCTGACCTTCAGGTGACCTTGACACCCACCCTTATGTATGGGAGCAACATCAAATCACATGTTTGAACGTTTGAAACCACGAAAAGCTTGCAAACGCGCGGCTAATGCGAGCCAACATACGCCGAATCGCGATTCCGGCCAAACATGGTCTCGGAAAAGAGGTCACAGGTCAAAGTTCATTTGGGTCAGGGTCATGAAATTTTCAGGGTAGGTGTAAAATTGATCGATGCGAGGGTACTGAAAGTTTCGTCGCGATCGGCCGATTTTTACGCGAGTTATACGCGAAAAACCTTAGGGGGAGGGGGTTGCATCAACCCCCCCCCCCCCTGTGCCGGCGAGGGCTAATAGGCTGAGCTGCTCCGGCCAACCACTTGCCACCAGGGGCGGAGCTTCCTATTCAGTTGGTGGGGCCATCTTTTTCGCATTGAGGGGCTTTGAAATGTCTATGCAGTGCAAAATATCATCTTTGAATGAAAAGAATCGATTCAGTGTTGCATTTTATCTAACTTAAAAATTGGACGATGTAGGTTTAACGACTTTTTGCTCCACCAACGTCCCTGGAAAGCTCCACCCATGCTGGTCATCCCCGTCAGGAGTCCAATGCATCGAGCGCTAGAGCTCTTGGTCACCGGGGCCCAATCTCACCAAGTGCGGTAAACTCATTTTGCGGTAACCTACCCCAAAACGAATCTCACCACTGCCGTAACTTTTTATGTTACCGCATCGAAATAACCCCATGGGATAGCTTCGGTTTTACTGCAAATTCTTCATGTGCGCAGCTGCTCACGGCCCGAAAGCAAGTAAACAAACCAAACAATCAGCTGATTGCCCCCAAATGTCGGACAAAAATTACTGCAGACATTTGTGCCGTAATCTCTAAATTTTATACTAATTGTGAGCAAGAATCAACAATCAAAAGAGACGAGCTCTGTATGAAAATAACTGGCAATGAACCGGATCTTATTCTAGTCACAGAGGTAATTCCAAAAGCACAATCAGTTCCCATCAGTAAGGCTGTAATCTCCATTCCTGGCTACACTCTGTACACAAACTTCGATCCCTCTCAACCTGAATTGGGATCCAGTGGTCGCCGAGGAGTAGGCATATATGTAAAGACCTGCCTCCAAGCTTCAGAGATAACTGTCAGCTCAACGACTTACATCGAACAACTATGGTTGTATCTACCTTTGACAAACGATGACAAGCTTCTTATTGGATGCATCTACCGAAGTCCCTCCCAAAATACAAGAGATGTTTCTGATGAACTGTGTCATCTTCTACATGCTGCCTGCTCATCAGGTCACTCACATCTACTAATTGCGGGAGACTTCAATATGCCTCAAATTGACTGGGAAAATAACTTCTCCCCGGCTCCACCCCTGGATATCTCACACAGGTTCCTGGAGGCACTGGATGACTGTTTTCTCAATCAGCAGGTCACCCAACCAACTCGTTTCCGCCCAGGTGAGACTCCCCACCTATTAGATCTCATTGTGACAAATGCGGATGGGATGGTGCAAAACATCCATCACGAAGCTGGACTTGGCAGAAGTGACCATGTCATTCTGAGATTCGATCTGTGTTGTTACACTTACCCAGCAAATCGCTCCCGCAGCCCACGCAAACTATTTCAAGGGGAATGCAGCAGAGTTCATTGAGAAGCTCCACGACACTGACTGGGACCCAATGGCAAACCTCACGATCGACGAAAAGTACCAGTTTATCACGGATTGTATCAAAACAAGTGCACAAGAATGCTTCCCGACCAGCAAGAGGAAGTCTAACCGCAAGAACATCTACATCAATGGCCGAGCCCTACGACTCAAAAAGGAGAAAGAAAGACTCTGGACGGTATACTCTCAAACCCAGGATATCCTAGACTACAGCAGATTTACCCGCTGTAGAAACCAGTTGCGGGCCTTGACTAGGAAGCTGAGGAGGGACTTCGAGGAGGAACTGGTCAAAAACGTCAAAACCAACCCAAAGGTATTCTGGCGCTATTCAAATTCAAGACTCAAGACTAAGGCTGGACTGGACAATCTCGTAGATGGCTCCGGGAGCATCGTGTGCGATGACAGAGATAAGGCCCAATTACTCAACTCGTTCTTCAGCAGTGTTTTTACAGACGAGGACAGATCTCACATTCCGGAGCCAACCAACCAATTCACAGGCGAGCCAATCGAGACTGTTCCCATTACAACTGAAGCGGTTCGGCTAAAACTTGCTCACCTGAAGACAGATGCCGCCCCTGGCCCGGATGGCTTGCACCCGAAGCTGCTACAACTTGGTGCTGCGGCTCTGGCTGGCCCACTGTCATCACTGTTCGCTGAATCTCTGGAACAAGGAAATGTCCCTTCAATATGGAAATCTCCGGCAGTGGTTCCGATCCACAAGAAGGGTAGCAGGAGTGCCCCAGAAAACTACCGACCAATCAGTTTGACGTCCATCCCATGCAAGATCATGGAGTCTCTGGTGCGTGACGCCCTCGTGGAGTTCCTCGCCTCCACTGGCCAGCTGTCCAAGCACCAGCACGGGTTCCGTCCCCGTAGATCCTGCAGCTCTCAACTCATGGAGGTTCTGGACGACTGGACCAAGATGCTCGAGCGGGGTGATCCCGTCGACGTGGCATACTTAGATTTCCGAAAAGCATTCGACTCTGTCCCACACAACCGACTTCTCAAAAAGTTGAGGTGTTCTGGCCCTGGGATATCCGGCAAACTTCTCAAGTGGATTGAGGCATTTCTTTCCGGACGCAATCAAAAAGTCGTTGTAAACGGAAGCCTTTCAGACTCATTGGCTGTCAGAAGCGGAGTTCCTCAAGGCTCGGTCCTGGGACCCCTCTTGTTTCTGTTGTTTGTCGACGATATCCCCTCTGTGGTAGACTGTTCTGTGAAAATGTTCGCCGATGATACAAAGCTCTATCGGGACGTGTCAACGCTTTATGACAGTGACTCGAGCTCTGCAGCCGCTGAGGTTGTGGAACTGGCTGTCGCCCAACAAAGGGCTGGCAGGAACCATTCCACTCAACTTACCCAGCGCGCCCCTGAAGAGCGACGTCTGAACACGGTTGGAGCCCTGCCTGAGGATGATGAAGAGGGAGAGGTGGCTGTCTCTCATGTCAGAGATGTCAGATACCACTCTGCCCGACCATCGCCTATGCAGCAGGCGCGAGACCCGACGGCCGTAACGACACTTCAAGGCGATATTGATGCCCTGGTGGAATGGTCTGACCGATGGCAGCTCCCATTTAACGAGGGGAAGTGCAAGATCCTGCATCTGGGACGGAACAATCCTCGAATCAAGTACACCATGAGAGGGGTCGAACTAGAGGCGGTGGAAACAGAACGCGATCTTGGTGTCCACATTGACTCTTCGCTTAAATTTCGCAAGCAAGCTGCCACTGCTGCGGCGAAGGCCAACCAGATCCTGGCAGTCATTAGGCGTTCATTCGAGCTTATCGACGAGTTCACACTCCCACTGCTGTACAAGACTCTGGTACGCCCACACTTGGAGTTCGGAAATGTGGCATGGGGTCCGTTCAACCGCGCGGATCAACTCCTTATTGAAAAGGTCCAAAGGAGAGCAACACGCCTGGTGGCCTCGATTAGACACCTCCCCTATGAAGTACGACTGCAAACCCTAAAACTGCCTACACTGTCCTACCGTCGACGACGTGGAGATATGATCCAGATGTACCAGCTGTTCAATGGAGGGGTCGACCTGTCTCCGGAGGATTTCTTTTCGACTGCCACTGACGATCGTACCCGAGGCCACTCACGCAAAGTCCAGAAGCCCAGAGCTGAAAGCCGACCAAGAAGGCAGTCGTTCAGTGTGAGGGTTGTCAACGATTGGAATAGCTTGCCCTCGTCGGTCGTCGGAGCTGTCTCTGTCGAACAGTTCAAATCAAGACTGGACGCCCATTGGGCAAACATCAGGTATCTATACCTGACAGGAGTTAGACAAGTCCCACATGTTACGAGCTCGATGAGAACGGTTCCCTACAGGCATAGTAGCCTCTAAATTCCGATCAAATTAAGGTAAGGTAAGGTAAGGTAATTAAAGATGTAATAAGAACTTTATAAGAAAGAAAAGAAATAAGTTTCTTTTTTAAGATTATTTTTATTGCAGCCTGCGCCACCTATGCTTCCTATTTGCAGTACCCAAAACAGCATGTAGATGTCGCCCGTGAGTCTTGGAAACTGAGGTGCCGCTTGGAAAGAAGAAACACGCTATCGTTGCCATGGCGACAAAACAATTGCGTTCTTTATATAGCGCCGGCGTGATTAGCAGCTTTTCTACCAATCCGAAGCGTCGAAAAATGGGGTTCTTTTGCAGGATTTGCACAAAATGCGGTAAATTACAGCATGGGGTAGTCTGGGTTGGTGAGATTGGATTATTTGCTTGGGGTTATTTCGGTGCGGTAACTTACCGCAACCCCAAACGAGTTTACTGCACTTGGTGAGATTGGGCCCGGGAGAGTGCTCTAGCAACATAGCTAAGGGACGTACTGTGACCAGATTTCCGTTGACCCAGAATACATGAGCAGTCAATCCGTATTACGAACGAATTTTTATATTCGTTAAAGGAAATAGTTCACTTTCACGAAATAATTTTTTTTTGCAACGGATTTATGATTTTTTATGTTCAAAATAATCAGCAAAGAAAATAAAACCTTTTTATAACAAAATATTATTTTCTATATTTTGATGTAGGAAGAACTTTTCAGTTTCTGTAAGGCACACGCGATCCAGTATGAAAAGAGCATGGGTCCCGAAAATTCTTCAGAAACAGAGAAATTATCGCAGCCACCGGCATTTGGGCGATCTGCTCGATCTGATAATGTTCCCCTGAATGTCCTAATTGATCAGTACGAGAATTTCTCTAGAGTTCTCGTAGATAATTTCTCTAGTTTCTGAAGAATTTTCGGGACCCATGCTCTTTTCATACTGGATGGAAATATATGCAAGGCACACATCCTCAACGCAAGACACCTTTTTCGGGACGAGAAATAGAATATCTTTGCCTAGGGTGATCGTTGGGCTGTAAAAGCTCCTGATTTATGCTCGTCTCAGCCCAAGCTACGGAACTGCTATTCCAGTTCAAAACCCATGTTAAAAAGTGAACTATTTCCTTTAAGCATTGCAATCCGTCTGTGATGTCCATTTACTCAGCTCATGTAGGTACTCGGGACCAATGTTTCAATCTTAGCTGACACGCTCCCGACTCCTCACAGGAGCGCCGTGCTGCTGCGATGACGTCACAGGAGGCAGTGACGTCACAGCACCGTCAGCTGACTGAACAGGTAGAGAATCTCCTATTAATACCGACCTTGTTTGGAGTGATGAAACTGTGGGGACGCGACACCCAACGCAGCACCATCTCTGTTCGCTGCGGGCAACTAGAGTTGTGATCGATGTAGGAAAGATGTCGCTTTGTATCGATGTTGAGTGGAATCTTCGCCATTGTTGTGATATCAGAACATATTTTTGTATGGTATGTTACATAAATATATTCATTTTGTATCAAATCGATTATCGATCGGTCGCTGCTAAATGAAGATTCGTAAAACAGTTTCAATATAAAGCTCTTGTCTCTTGAAGAAAGAAGGCACGCAATTGTGTCGCGTTAAAGGGAGATAATGAGCTTTCTTTTTTCTTAAATAAAAATTACTCGACATCTATACTATTTCTACTGTAGTTTCTATAAAATATGAAAATTTCCTAGCACATTTTCGTATGTGAAAAAGGTTTTTATTTTTGCAAAAAAGAAGCAGTACTTGCAGTACTTGTAACACCCACCGAAATGCGTTGTCCTTCTCTATAAAAAAGTCGCAGTATATGGCGCTTTTGTTTCAAACAGCGACGCTTGGGTTTTTGTTTATGTTATCGCCTTGTCGTTGCTTGGTTGTAAGGATTCTAATTTGAATTAGAGTTAATTCGGTTTAGAATCAATTAGATTCTAATTCGGGGGTACATAGTGCCTACTCTTCTTTGTTTCGGCATGCGGCATGCGGCACAAATGAACGGCATGCGCCAGAAACGCAGCCAAATCTTGCGATTGCGACTGCGAAATTCATTTTTTTTGGCGTCAGAGCCTGAAGCGAAAAATACAAGCATATTTATTTCAAAAAGACTTCAGGTTTGTCGAACGGTGTTATGAGAATTTTGATAACAGTACTGCATAAGTTTTTCAGTGATGCCGCAAAAGTGTTGTATCTATCTTCTTTTATTGTGCAGTCGGCGGGACCGATTCAAAATTGAGTCGTTGCTACTAAAATAGCAGCATATGGCGTCAGATGATGAACAGGAAAAATAGTTGCGTAAATTTAGACATAAACCACCCCTAAACCATGAATATCTTTTGAAGGCACTATAGACGACCATTAACTAACTAGATGTGATGAAGATCAAATGTAAGGAATAGGCTCATTTTACAAAATTACATGCAAGTACCAAAAAGTGATGTAAGTACTTATTCAACGGTCATTTTCAGCGCTCCCCGCTAACGTGACTTCAAGTTGAGATATTTGCGGCAAGGTACCGAATTGAGCAAAATGGTTTTAATTTACATTATAACTTGTTGTGTTTTGTCAGAAAATGGTCCTAACTCAGATTTTGTGGAAAAAGGTCATTATCTCCCTTTAAGGCGGCCGCACACTGGGCCATTCGGCGGGCGAGATTCCGCAAAAGCGGAATGTCGCGGGCGACATTCCTACAGCGGCTTTCCGCTTGTTTTCAGCAGTTTACGGGACCATTCGGCGGTGCGATTTTCTGCTTAGTATTTTCAGGAACTTTATGTGAAATATTTTATGATATATATAAACGAATGCAAACTGAATACATTTGAGCAAATACAATATTTGCTTATTTAATGCGATTTTGCTATATTTCTGTACAAAAAAGTTTTGAATATCTATTAATTTGACATAATTTCTGGAGGAAGTTTCAAAATAATAAAGCTCGTGATTAATGTAAACAACCGTGTTTGTCGAAAAATGCAAGAAACCTAAAGACAATTGTGGAGAGGCACATAGCAACCTACTTTTTGAATAGCCAGTTTAGTGCATAGAGCCATTTATTGCTAGGAAAGAAATAACATTACGGCTTTCTTATCAAATTAAGTCTATTTCTCGGCCACACCATCATTAGTTAGTGAGTATCAAGTTCCACAATATCGGCTTTCCGCGGTGAAGTCGCGGAAAAAGCTGAACCGGTTCAGCCTCTTCCGCGATTCCGCGGCTGTCCGCACGCATGCGCACTCTGTCCGTGAACAGCTGGCTGCCGACCCTTCACAGCCACATTTTTCGTTTCGGCGGTTGGTTCGGCGTCCGCGGAGGCATAATGTCGCTTAAGGCGGCCGCACACTGGGCCATTCGGCGGGCGATATTCCGCAAAAGCGGAATGTCGCGGGCGACATTCCTACAGCGGCTTTCCGCTTGTTTTCATCAGTTTACGGGACCATTCGGCGGTGCGATTTTCTACTTAGTATTTTCAGGAACTTTATGTGAAATATTTTATGATAAATATAAACGAATGCAAACTAAATACATTTAAGCAAATACAATATTTGCTTATATAATGCGATTATGCTATATTTCTGTACAATAAAGTTTTGAATATCTATTAATTTGACATAATTTCTGAAGGAAGTTGCAAAAAATAAAGCTCGTGATTAATGTAAACAACCGTGTTTGTCGACAAATGCAAGAAACCTAAAGACAATTGTGGAGAGGCACATAGCAACCTACTTTTTGAATAGCCAATTTAGTGCATAGAGCCATTTATTGCGAGGAAAGAAATAACATTACGGCTTTCTTATCAAATTAAGTCTATTTCTCGGCCACACCATCAATAGTTAGTGAGTATCAAGTTCCACAATATCGGCTTTCCGCGGTGAAGTCGCGGAAAAAGCTGAACCGGTTCAGCTTTTTCCGCGATTCCGCGGCTGTCCGCGCGCATGCGCACTCTGTCTGTGAACAGCTGGCTGTCGACCCTTCACAGCCACATTTTTCGTTTCGGCGGTTGGTTCGGCGTCCGCGGAGACGTAATGTCGCCTACGGAATTCCGCTTTTGCGGAATCTCGCCCGCCGAATGGCCCAGTGTGCGGCCGCCTTTACGGAATTTCGCTTTTGCGGAATCTCGCCCGCCGAATGGCCCAGTGTGCGGCCGCCTTTAGTCATGGCACGTCACCAAACGAAGCGTCCTAAATTAATGTGTTCCTACATGAAATTATGTTCTTATGAAAGCTGGTGATCCAGTTGCCCGCTGTACAAACCACTATTTTAATCATGAACACGACCAGTGTAGCAATGCATAGTGGAGTGAATTCTACTTTGGAGTGAATTCTACTTGGATCAGGACACATCACATACCTACCTATCAGGGTTGGCAAGGGGTGGCAAAAACTGGTTTTTGCCAGTGGTTTTAACCGGTTTAAACCGGCTGGCAGAAACCCTGGTGGCAAAAACTGGCAAAAACTCAGGTGGTCAAGACTTGCAACTTTTCTGGTTGGCAATTGATTTGAAATGTACAAATGCATTTCTGGATGTTTAAGAGACGCGCTAAACATTCTGAAGTTTGCCCCATTAGTTACCCGGGCGGCAATGTCTATGCATGTCGGTAGACATCCGTCAGACAATGCATTTCCGAAGAATCTTGGCATTTCCATGCATCACGGTTAGGTTGCTACCTACTGCAGGTGCACACGTGCAGGCGTTGCTTTCGACCAGATCTCGAGAATGGCTCTGCCGATTGCGCTCAAATTTGGAACACCGTTACAGACAGATTAGTACCTATGGGTGTCGCAGATAAGTCAGTCGGGGTCAACTTTCTACGAGCGCACGTGTGGGACGACACTTCCAGTACTCGAGAACGGCTGCGTCGATTGAGCTCAAATTTGGTACCTATACCGTTAGGAACCAGTGAGTATGGGTGCCGTCACGTGCACAAATCAGTGACAGGTACCCCTTCGCACTTCTGCATGTGCACTTGCAGGAATCACTCTTGCACTGGCTCATTTGTCGCCCCAAAAAGACGTCCTGGTTACTAATGGAAAGCGGGAAGCCCATGAAAATGTTTTTATTGTATGAAACACTGGTCGAATGGTCAATATGTCACTTCTTTTTGAAAGCATTTAACTTTCACTGAATCCCCCTTAGAATGTTTCCAATTCAAATGCATGTCTAGGCAAAGCATTGTAATGGTTTTGAGTTTTTGCCAGTTTTTGCCACTTTTTGCCGGTTAAAACCGGTTTAAACCGGCAAATGGCATAAACTAGTTTTTGCCGGCAAAAATGCCAACCCTGCTACCTATTACATGTCCTATGGATGAAATGATTAGGTTCCCATGGTGTTTGGCCGAAACACACTGCAACGTAGAATGTGCCATGCAGAAGTTTTGTTCTTGTGCGACTGTGGAAATCAGGCGTCACTTCGCGCTTGGTACAGTGTAGCTAAAAGATAAGTCAATGCCTCACCTCACGATGTTTAACCCGCGCCCCGCTGGGCTATTCAGCCATACGCGCCCTGCTGGGGGGGGGGGGCAGATTCTGACCCCCCCTGTCTAACTTCCGAACCGATGGTCGTAAAAAGACGGGGAAAACGGCAATCGAAAGCTCTCAACAAGGCGGATCTTAAGAGCCCAATTTTTCTTTTGCTTAAGAAGGTCAGAGGTCAGGTCAAAGTCAGGTCAAGGGTACAAAATGCAAGTTTCTATAGTATCGGCCTTGCACCGTAGGTGCCGAAAAATGGACTGAGACTGATTGCCCAAAACGTGTTCTTAGGCTACCAAGACAGTATTCGTTGCATACAATATCATTCAAAGGTCAAGGTCAGGTCAGGTCAGTTCACCAAAAACAAAATATAGAAAACGGCATGTGCGACACATGATTTATGGGTCATTTTACTCATGGAATTCAATAGGCACACTCATTAATTGATATGGCCCACATCTGGATGAATTTCAGGTCGAGGTCAGGTCAAGTGAGGTCAAATTTTAAAGTTGGTTGTTTAGGCCTAAAAATGTGTCTATCTGATGCTGTTTTTCACGGAAAATCGAATGGTGCTATTTTTGTTTCCGTACGAGGTCTAGAACTTCCAAAAAAAATCATAAAAAAATGTGTGTCGTGACGTCATAAAATTTTGAATAACTCCCACATTTTTGAACCGATTCTTCAAAAAAATTGGTATGTAGGTGCACATAGACCACTTTTCTGACATAAGATCCGGTTTTTCGATACACTCAAAATTTTGGATTTTACAATTACCTATTTCTCCCCAAAAAAATCAGATTTTTTAAAAGAAAAAATTGGCCTCAAATCCAAAATTTTCAAAACACAGAGAGCCATTTGATCGACAAAATGAAATCATGCATAACCTTATTTTGTTATTTTCAGCGGGGCGCGGGTTAACCCTCGTCAATCGTTGGAGGTTATGTCTGATTTCGTAGCTCACGTAAAAGCAACTGACTTTTTCAAGTCTGCTCAGTTCATATCAATGCTCTTATGCAAAGTTTTAGTCAAAGTACCTACGCTGATGCCCCTCACGATTTATGATATTAGCCCTAATACGTGCCGAGCGTAGCTAATTACTCCGTAGCTCATTTATGACTAACTTCAGTTATCAGTCATAATAATACTTCAGCGTGTTAGACGGATAGGAGCTCTTTTTGGAGAACAAAGAGTAAAATTACATCTGGCTCTTCATGGGTCTAATTTGAGCTCACATTAACCTTTATTTAACTCCGTGATGACCCTTCATAGTCTACTTCGCTTATGCGGTATCTCAGAGAGGGTAATTTTAATCCGCGACTTCGTCGAATACCAATGGACTTGCTTAGCGCTATCTAAACCACCTTTTAACGTTGAGTAGGTCACATGCTGAATTTTTAATGGCACCGCCTGGGAAATCGGCCAGAATCTTGCGCACGAGCCATATTGACGATTTTATCTGCTGCTGAGTAGATGTGAATAAGAAATGAGATAAGCCTCCCAAAACCGTTTCGTAGACGGAGTAGTTTGACGTAGTTCACTTGACAGTTCACACGTGGGACGTTCCGCCTCGATCAATTAGCTGCATCAATGAGTGACCCTCAGGACAGAAGTGTTATCGGGGTACCGAACATGAAAAACCGTTTGTCAGTCGTGTATACGGCTACTAGGATATAAGCATCTGAAAAGCGGTACAATGCGGGCCAGGTCGCTTAGATTTTCCCGTTATGTATAAAAAACTGCTCGCTTGTGTATAACTGCATAATTGCAGACTGATTGCGTAGAATTACCCCTACGTATACCTACCTACTTCTCATTTATCTGGATAGCGTTCCTAGACAGTTAGACATACCTACATGTTCAATGTCATTTTCGCTTTTTTGCATTGCCACTTTCTCTTCCATCGGCTGTATTTGATTTTATGCATACGCTGCAATTCATAGGTAGGTAGGTAGTCCGTAGTCATACCACTTACCAGACATTCGCATTCGAGGGTGCAGAAAGCATAGAACGGCCAACCCCTAGTCACACGATCGTAGCTTCACGAGGCGAAGCGATCGACCAAATAACAACTTTCTGCGCGCCCAATACACGTTATACCTACAGTGTACAGCTCACCTTTCTTCGAACTAATCGAGCTACTGTATTATTAAAAGTCAACTTGTCGCATTGTGCCTTGTGCTAATATGACGTCATAATACTCAAACAGCATAATTCATGAATGTTCCAGAAACGGCGTCTATCTTTATTTTTACGATCTCTGTGATATAGACTAGCTTTTTCATATATCCATTGAACTGAATTAACCGCAAGATCGATCTTACCGATCTTTGGATGATGTATAAATTAGATAGTATATTATACAGCGTCTACTCGTGATGTCCGTAACATAACCTAACATAAATAAACATGATTAATTACCCCGATTTCACTTGGCAGTAACTATATGCAAGTTGGTACAAACAACAGGTACCTATTGGATATTACATCTTTATGACAATGATAACCGTAAACCGATATACCTATCAGTGCATATCAATTATCAATGTCATATCTTATCGTCTTTCCAGGCTTTTCACACCTGACATTACATTTATAAAACCGTTGACGACACACGAAACAACAATAAACTTCATCACAACATTCACTCTGCATTGTCTTTATTGGAGTGGTAGGTATAACTATACAGTACCTATACAAGCATAAGCAAGAAGATATTGTTTGAAACCCCAAGTGATACGCCGTTTGACAATCGTTTCAGAATTCGGTTTGACAGAGTATCGAGAGAAACTGATGCTTTCTCGCTCGGAATTGTCAGATAAATCTCCCATTTCCGACGTTGGGTTTTCATTTTATTGCGATGGCAGCCCGCCACCCGATGCGCTATAATTCGAGAGATCAGAGAAGCTGCGATTCAGATGCTGGTGCTACTGGCATTACTCTTCCATAGCTGTCTCTGGCATAACCAATATGAGATCCCGTGTTTCTTTTTACCAGTACAAAATCACAACCATTACCACTCTTGCTTACTTCTATTTATCGTCTTCAATCAGTTGCACAACGTGTTTAACCGACCAATACGCACAAATGGAATGTGAATAGTACCTAAATACTTCACAATGTATCAATATCCACAGGAATAAAGCTTATCTGAATGAATAGCAGGCGCATAGGGACGTACAAGTCACAAATGCGAACAAGTGTGCCATTAGATGTGCGATTAAATGTGAAAATGTGTGTACACACGAGACAAGAAGTAAATGTGTAACAAGTGTGAGTATCGTTGAGCGTAGGCCACGCCTTCCAAAGCAAGCTTAACCAATCACCTCGCCACGCGTCCTTTGATGACGTCATACGTCACAAATGGCGTCATATAATCGAAACTGACGTCACATTAGTTATAGCGGTAATGCCAGATTGTTCAACGTTTACTGATACCGTGCGGCAGAATGATCAGTAACGCCACCTCGCCATTCGCCGTTTCAGCAATGTCAAAATGCTGATGTGTATGACGTAACATCACATCACTATCCGTAACGTCACCACAGCACCAACATAAATGTTCCTCCTACATGTGTCCCTTGTGATGTCATCGCTTATTCGGTTTCACCAAGAAAGTGTTCAGCGTCGTCTTCGGCAACATGGTGATGCGAGATCTTCATCTACCAGTGCCACAACCTCAGCTAAGACTTTCGCTCTGAGCACATCACTGACGTGTTCATCACTGTTCGATCACTGATGTACACATCACTGACCACTTTTGCGCAAACACAGCAGTCACGATCACTGTTAGTCCCACGCTAATGCCTCGTTAACAAGCTCGAATGCGCTTCAGTGGCTTAAACACGAGTCCTGCGGATTAAGTTCAATTCGTGTCGCTAACCACTGTTAATGCCATTTGAATGTCATTAGCCTGACCTTTTGTCAGAAGACCCGTCGCTTTGTGCCGCGGTTTTACAAGGGAAAACCGTCTCGCTTTTAGCCGTGGATCACTGAGCAGAGTTAAAGATAACCAGTCTCTTACTGCAGCAATGCGGAGCAGCTCTGTCCGTACTAGAGATTCCAGCCTAGACCAATCAGTTGCTATTATCACCATTCTTCGGTGGTTACTACTGTCTCCGCCACTCCACCACTCCTGACATTTCTTCTACCGCTACTTGTCTTCACCATTCTTCTAGATTTCTTCGTCACAACGCCAACTACTTCACCATTTCCCGTTCCAAAACAAATCTCTCCTAAAAAGGCCTCCCCGACTGTTTCACAGTCCTCCGCACTCCTCTACCATAATTGATAATCCCTCCGTCATCAGTCCTCACTGAACAGTCCTCAGTCCTCATTCGCTCCACCCCTTCAATTCCCACTCCTCAGTTCTCACTGTCCACTCTTAAATCTTTACTTCTCACTCGTCAAGTCCTCACTCTTCACTCTTCAGTCCTCCCTCGCCATTCCTCAGTCCCCGCTCTCCTTTTACTCAGTCCTCACTCATTACTCCTCTGTCCCCACTTCTTTTCCCTCAGTCTTCACTTCTTTTCCCTCAGTCTTCACTTCTTTTCCCTCACTCATCACTCTAAAACTCTTTACTTCTCACTCCACAGCTCCTCCAATCCTCACTCCACAACTCCTCAACTCCTCATTCCGCCTCCACACTGATGTAGACGATCAGCGCTATCATCACTGCCACGGGAACCACCGCCGTCAAAAGCGCCTCACAGTAGGCCGCCGAGCGCGTCTTCAAGGCATGATGTCGACAATCGCTCCCGCAGATCACGAAATTCAGAAGTCCAGCCACGTAAACGAGAATGTAAACCGCCAGCACGGCTGCGGCTGTGGCCTGAAGCCATTCGTATCCAGCCCATATGCCGACACCCAGTGCGACCAGCATGGGAAGCACGATGACCAGGGCATACCATGCGTGCATGTGTGGCGAGCACCAGAGGATCTGACACTCACGACCGATCTCGCGACCGATGGCTGCCTCGAGGTCGGGAGTCAGCTCGGCTGTCACGGAGGCTCGAGGGGACCAGGGGCGAGGTTCCCGTGGTTCACGAGGTTCCCAGGGACGATGGCCCGAGTTGGAACGTTGTAGGCCGCCACCTTGACTGAAGACGCTGGAACGTCGCGACACCGCCACACTCCCTCTACGTGAAGGGGTGACGCTAGGTCGCCGAGAAGAGTTGATGTGTGACGGTCGTCGGGCAGAGTGAGGTCTTGGCGGACTTCCCTGGCCAGTACTGGGTCGTGGACTTCGAGGAGGTGGCTGGATTCCTGAAGACCTGGACGGTGTGCGGCGAATTCCTGAAGGCGATCCCGCTCCTCCCGCTGCTCCAGATACGGCGGTGATGGATCCGGCGGAGCTTCGGGACCTTCGACCCGCGTCGGTGATGTCTCCGGCAGGACTTCCATCGGAGGAACTTCGGGCCACGGCCGGACTGATTGGAGGGAGGGTGGGCCTTCCGCTTCCCTCAGGGGGCGAGGGAAGGCCCAGGCGGGTGTGGGGGATCTGACTGTCCCCTGAAGACATGGTGGAGGTGCTGGTCTAGCTGAAGATGGTGTAGAAGAAGAGGCTGGACGGCAAAGATGAAGACGGGACGGAGATTGGGACGAAGCCGAGGGTACAGATGGGAAAGGAAAGATTTTGTGTATGAACAGAGACTTACATTAGTCTCTCTTACCACAGCGTCTACTTGAAGTGATGTTCTGAACTTCTAGAGTGTCCAAGGATGCCTCGAGTCATCCAGAATGTTACGGTAAAACTTCGCTTTGTTGTCTTTTGACGTGAAGAAAATTCCAGCAGTGATAGGCTGACATCAAATGTAGAAATAGCATTTAAAGCTGCTTGACACTACTCAGAAGATCTTCAGCAAAGCAAGCTGCTGGGAAACGTCCACAGGAGGTATTTGTTTTCCAAACACGCCGACGAGACTCTTCAACCGATAAACTCGCTGTCGAGTTTTCCGCTGAACTGCGCCGTAGCTTTTGGCAGTTAGTTTCTAGGTCCACCTTCGCGTCTTCCTTCTAGAGCCTTCTAGAGCCTTCTAGAGCTTTCTCGAACCTTCTACGCTCGTTGTTGAGCCAGCTTGGCCGACATATGCACCACCCGTTCTCGGGAACGCTCTAGAACCGAAGTCTACTGACTGCGATCACGGCACAGCACCGCTTCGTACCGGGTACGTCCTCAACTGTCCACCACTGCTGTCCGTTCTCTTTCAGCCGCTTTCGTCCACCATAACCCACAGTGTTTGTCCACACTCAGTCCGCTATATTTGTCCGCTCTATGTCCACTACACCCCTGTCTGTGTTTTCTACAATACGTCCGTGTACTCTCTTTCACTTCCTGCGGACAACTTTTCACCACTTCCTTTCACAACCTATCTACTACGTCCGTCTACTCTGTCCACTTTTTCCACGCTATCTGTCCACCGTCACCGTCTTTCCACTACCTCCCACCACCTTCCACCGCGTCACCACACCTCAACTACCGACCACACCTCAATTGATCGCCCGAGCGCCGTACGGCTGCCGCTGCCACCGCCCGCGGCACCGCCTCAGGCATGGCCCCAGGCGCCGCCCCAGGCTACGACGAGCCACAATACACTGGGGCCGGCGAGCCGTCGATGAAAATCGTTACCCGTCGGAGTTCCGATGCGCGCGCGTCGACAATGTGGGGTGAGGGGGAGGGGTTGGACGATTCTGGCAGCTTGGGGAAGGGTGGGAAGGTGGGCTAGTTGAGGGGTTGGGAAAGGGTTAACCCTCGCCGGACCTATTGGTTTTCTACATACGCGCCGGCCGAGGGGGGGGGGGCGGGTACGACCCCCCTCGCCGTTTCGCCCCTGGTGGAGCTAGCGCGTCGCGGAAAAAACGAGCGTGTGCGCCGTTACGAGAAGCAGAGATTGGTACCCGATTTTAAGGTCCTAGGTCAACCGGTGACCTCTGAGGTCAGGTCAATTGCCCCAAGGTACGGTTCAGTTTCTGGTGAATAACTTTGCAAAAAAAAAAACGGCCGCAGCGCCGCGATTTTGGCAGCATCGTGTTCGCCTCGCTCAGGCGCGTCGAATGATATACTTTTTGTCCGGGTCAGGTCAACTTGGGGTGTTGACCTCAGGTCAAGGTCAGGTCAGCACCCCCAGGTCACGAAGTTGGTCGAAAGAGGTCATGTCGCATATCATTCGATTCGGCAGGTCTTCCTGAGTCCATTGGTGGCTTTCCCGACTCGCTAGCTCAATTTGATCAAGAGTTATTGACGAAAAACTAATATGACCTTGATGACGTCATAAATGACGTGACGTCATAAATGACGTCACGCAAGGTCAACATTGCAAAAGTGACGCATCTAACCTTGCAAGGAGTGCATCAAATCACGATTCTGTGTGCTTGAGATAGTTGGAGATCGTTCCCGGCGCCAGAATAGCAGTTTGAATTTTTTCCCATTGACTTATAATGGTGAGGTCACGAAAATGACCTGACCTCATATGACCTTTACGAAAAATCCGAAATATACAAGTTGTGAGACTCATTATGGATACTAGATCCTGCAAGTTTCATTTCCTTGTGACATCTCACCTGGCAGTGAGGGCGTTGCGAAGTTGCGACATCTGAAGACCGTGCAGAGGTTCACTTATGACGTCATAGGTCAGTGACCTGACCTGACCCAAAAATGCGGTTGGTGTCAAAAGATCCGGCTTGAATCAAAGGTCAGGTATGCCAAGTTTCAGCTCTCTATCGCCAGCGTGTTCGGAGCTATCGCGAAAAAACCCTATGGGGGGCGGCACCCGCCCCCCCCGTCGGCCGGCGAGGGTTAAGATTGGAGTTGCGGGGCAGGGAGGAGAGAGAGGGTTACATTTCAGATGTTGTTACATCTTGGTTACTGTCATTTGGTTGATTGTCGGGGAGAGGTAATAGTTTGCATGTTTGACTGCCAACTAGGGATGGGGGCGGATTGAAGCGATAGAGGGGCGAAGGACTGGTAGGGTTATTGTCCAGGAATGGGATGAAAAGGTGATGGCAGGTGACAAAATCACCAGGTGATTTCACAAGTGATGTGAATCACAAAGTTAGTAGCGAGGAGTAGGAAGAGGAATCGTTTGAATACGCTGACATTTGTACAAGAGTTTGAGCGTAAAAGGTCATAGCTCTTTGGCTGGAAAACTCAATTGTGGTTTAACCCGCGCCCTGCTGGGGGTCCTGGATTTCCACGCCCTGCTGGGGGGGGTGTTTGAACACCCCCCTTGTAACTCGGCTCCTGGGCCACGTAGCGATACGCGGAAGGCGGCGTTCGAAAGAGCGTCAAAAATAATGACGAAATCACTTCGGTCAATTTTTTGGTCAGGTCAAAGGTCAGGTCACCAGAGGTCATTGAAGGCAAAATTTCGCCGATTTCCAGGTCGAATGTCGAAAATTTCCAAGAAGCCAACGCATAACTCGGGAACCAATAGAGCTACAGCGCCGCGGAAAAGCGCATTCGATAGCCCTATTAACGCCCTTTCTGAGTAATTCTCTCAGATTTGACCTAACGTCAACGGTTTTGCCTGCAGGGGGCAAAAACTGCAAAAATAGCCGATTTTTTCGGAAACAGTTTTTCTGCAATAACTTTTGACCCAAGCCTTGTACGAGCTTATTTTTACCGGCATCGTGTTCCTCTCGTCAAGACGCATCGAATGAACTATGACTTGACCTTGAAAGGTCAACTTGAAAATTTGACCTCAGGTCAAGGTCATGACCTGACCGGAAAGGGTCATGTTGCATATCAGTCGATCCGTATCGTCGAGCTGAACACATCTAAGGCGTTTTCAGCGCTCTAGCATGCCTCTATCAAAAGTTATTTGCGAAAAACTGTTAGACACCATTCGTGACCTAAGATGACCTCAGGGCATAAACAAGGGTCACGGACACCATTTTCAAGTTCGGTGTGTCTAAACCACTTGTAATTCGGTGTTTGGGAGTGTTTATAATGTCTTTCATCCAAAAGAGGCGCATTTCAATTTTCTCCCATTGACTTATAATGGGGAGGTCGCAAAATTGACCTGACCTTAGGTCATCGATATCAAAATTCTGAGATATACATTTTGTACATGCTATTGCTCTTAGCAATCGCTGAAAGTTTCAAAGCGATCGGTCACTCGGTGTAGCTATGACAGACATTGAAAGTTTTTATGAGGTGAGGTCACTTCAAGTGACCTGGTGACCTGACCTTGAATGACCTTGGTCTGAAATTTTCACAACATGTGTAGAATTGATGTATGATAAGGTGTACCAAAAACGGCGGCGCTCCGCGCCGCCGTTTTTTAGATATTCGCGAAAAACCACAAGGGGGGGTGTTCAAACACCCCCCCAGCAGGGCGCGGGTTAAGTTGTGGGGTGTGTTTCACTACCCCGACATTTTCTGGCTCGCTGGAGACTGGAGAGGGACGCCTCACAGGACGGTGGTGGGGGAAGGGGCGATACCCGCGCCTGGCCAACGCCCCAGCGTTACCGTCTTCCAAGCTGTCGGTCGTTGATGAAGGGAGGTGTAAGAGGATTGGGCGATTGACCGTAACTAACTAGGTTAGTGACCGGGAAACAAAGGAGGCCAGTCAGGTACTCTATGGCCCGGTTCGTTTACTTTTACGGTATCCATTAGCGTAAGGATTGCCTTCTGACATAGACTGCGTATAATGCCTGCGGCTTTTCAGCAATGTTTGTTGCATTTGAAATGTATGTCCCTGCGATTCAGTACAAGCTCATATACCTATACCTGCCCTCTAAAAAGATAATTGCAACCAGACATTCTAGTAGATTATTGCGGGGCCAACGTGTTAGTATTATGCCAAAGCTTTTCATTCAAATCATTTATTGCAGATTTGGGAGCGAAAATGGCTCGTTATTCCTGATTCATTTATCACACAAAATAAAGTCCGCCTCTAGCCAAGCTTCACAATTCATTTATTGGAGTGGAATTATGAATTCGTTTATCCGATAATATGGAAGGCTAACATTGCTTACAACTCATTTTCTGGACAGTGCTAAACTCGATTGGGTACAACCAGTAGTCCCTGGCGGACCCAGGAAGATGGCTTGGATGAGGGGGGCTTGGCTGCGTTGAGGGGGGGGGGGTATGTATTAGGACCTACTCTCCAAAAAAAAAAAACTCAATTTTTCCAAATTTGTCTTCCTTACATCTTGCTGTGCAATTTAAAGCAAACTTTTCATAGAAACAAGATGTGAAGTTTAATCTCTATTCTATAAAAAGGTATGCTTTCATCGATTTTGGACACTGCGTTGGGGCTAATTCCCCCAAATACTCCCTTGGATCCTCCAGTGAGCACTGCTCCCCGAATTCGTTTATCAAACAAGATGGCGGACGATGACAGCTCTCCGAATTCGTTTAATGGACATTATTGAACGGACGGCTAGTGACTGGTAATCAAATCTGGACCGCATTCGCCCGTCCATTTCAATATCGGTTAATTGGGATATAAGACGTGTGGTTATTGGAGCCTGACAGGGCTGGCGTTTTAGGGAATTGATCCAATGTGATCCAATGTGAGCCAATGGTGAAGTGGTGGAGGACGGAAGCGTTGGTGGCGGTTAGGGTAGCGTTGGAGGGATAGGAAGGGGTAGTGGTGACGATAGTGCAGTGTGTAACCGTCACCAGTGTCAACACTCTGACTTTGTTTCTTGGGAAGCGCTGACAGCATGTGGAGTGAGAGCGACACCCAGGGATATAATATAAAATGTCTGTCATGTAGGTATAAACGCTCGTGTGCTTGCCTGAAAAAGCCAGGGATGCATAACATACCAAACGAACGTTAAGGCCTACTAGCATCTTTTATAATATGGATATGCCATGCAGCGTCAATTGTTGTCAGACTGCAGAATCCCTGGATACAGCACCCTCGAAAACTAATGTCAGACCCAGCGATGTCTGGCACCATCTCTAAGCACACTAGTAAGGACGCCCGCCTGCGACGATGTCGTGGGTGGCGGCCGCTGACCTCGCGTGTGCCCTGCGCCCTGTCGTGCTGCCGTCCGTTCACTGAGGGCTAATTCGACACCAGGCTCCAGAGCCTAGTGATTAAGGTAATGTAAGTCGTATGTACAGAATGGGGATTAAGAGGGATAAACTCAGGAGAGCCTGCTACACTGGTGAGTAAACTCGGATGCAGTTATAGACTGGTGGGGTTAATTTAACAGTATTGTAAAGCCAAAACTGGCTCCATGCCAGCCATAGAAAAGAGCGATAGGATAGGATTGGATTTATCGGAGAGACGATAACATACGATAGTTCCCATCCGATAGAATAGATCCTACGATAGGATCTTCATAGAAATAAGAAAAGGCGAAAAACTCATCATTTATCTCGTCACATATTGCCTTACTTTCTAATATTACTGTTCTTGAAACATTACTTACTCCGTCTCTCATTCACACTTTGTCAGTCTTACTCTGCCTGCTCTCCAGTTCATCACTGATTCCTCCTCTGTGGTTAGCCCCCCTGCTTTATCCGCCTCTGTGCTTAGCTCCCCTGCTTTATCCGCCTCTGTGCCCGCCTCCCTTCTTTCTCCGCCTCTGCCTCCTGTTACCGCACCACGGCACGCCCTCAGGGGGGGGGGGGCTGGGGGGTGGGTGGGTACGCCCCCTACTGACCCCTAGACGGGTGCCGGCCCAACTCCGTCCGGCGGCGGCAGGTATTGATCAACTGTGGGGCCGCATTCTAGAACGTCCGAGCATTAACGCCAGGCCACGTGCATGCATTCAGGGCGGGGCAGCCGGTGTTGTGATGAATATATTGCTGTCTGTTTGTCTATGAGTTATGAAAAAATGTAACATTCATCAGCTTGGGATAGCTCAACGCTAAACTGATCGTTTAGCAGGATGGTAGGTATGAATGCTAGTGTATGAATGCTGTGTTGAGTTTCCGGTCATCCTTACTGCTTCTTTGAGTGAATTTACTCATTCTAGCTTCCTGATACTATATCATGAAGTTCTTTATTAACATTGGTTCTTGGGAGACTGCAGATTGTTTTTCGTAATAAATCAATATTTCTAATCAATTTGTTTTAACTGAAACGGTTTCCCGAAAACGCTCGAAACAGAGCAAAAGCTAAGGATCGCTCATGGTTGTATGTACAATATCTACAATACACAACAAAGTTGTAACATAAGAATCAACGGCCGTATAGTGCTGTGTCACATAATAAATTAAAACCAGCAAAATTTGGGAAGTTTTATGCTGTACCCTTAAGTGTTCATGTTTTTGGTTTTAATGGAATACCAGTAACGGCGGAACACCTTCTATTAATTAACACTGGCGACTTTTGGTCCCATTCTTTCCATGCAACGCCCATAGAGTTAATGTTAAAATGGCGAAATCAAGGGGGGCATGGTGCCCCGGTGCCACCCCCGATCCTCCGCCTATGGGAAATACCTATTTTACTTCCGACATGTCCTTTTACTTCAATATGTTCTGTTGCGTATTTCGACCCCTATGATGTGTGTAAATTGTGACACTCAATTCAAACTCCCGAAACTTACGGTTCATTCTGTTCATTTCTAGAAAAAGTCATCTCTCGAATGATGGACATGCTTGGTAGTAAATAACGTTGGCAACATGCAGATAACGGAACGTGGGAAGAGCACGTGTCAGACTTAAAATGTGACCGAGAGGAAATCGTCAGAAGCAATAAAATAGGTTTGGCAACAAGTTGCTGCTTATCAATCATAACAGTTATAAGAACTATACGACAGTTGTTTTTCTGTTTATAACAGACAATTACAGTGACATTGTTGTCTGGAGTCTAGACACTCAAGCAGTGTCACTAGTGTATGCCTATGTGGCTATGACAGTTTATGACACTTGCACTCTGCCGACGGTTGTAAAACCGGTCAGACTGATGGTACATGAAGTTGCACAGCCAGTCTGTCTGTTGGAAGAGACCCTGGAATCCGGAACTGCCGATGGCGGTATATTTAAATTCCACAAGCGATCCCCTGGCGGCTACCCCAGGAACTATAACCAATAAATGAACATGCCAATAAAGCTCACAATGCCACCCAAACTACAAAGACATTAGCCCGTACGGCCGTTGCTGCTGCTCAACCGACGACGCCCGACCGGCAATCAGCCGACGACGACGCCCGCTAGTCAGCTGTTTGCCGCCAGTCAGCTGTCTATCTGAGGCTTCTGCTGCGTCCGGCGCGGCGAGGAGGGGCGTAGACAAGCTTGCGGTCACATTGACACCCGTGAAGAGGGCGAAAGAGGACGTTTGTCTTCAGCACCTGCATTACAACCGATTTCAGGTATTTATCCAGGTTTGTTGTACGTTTTTGCAGATATTTTCGGAGGCTTGTGTGCGTCGGTATTGTCTGCCGGGCGTCAAATGTGTCGCAGGTATGGGACGTGCACATATGGGGCTTCGTTATCTATGTGCCTTCGATTTGGTCACTTCGCCCTACGTTTCTGCTATTTTAGTTGGGATTTGTGTCGTGGAGGCGAATTTTAGCTAATAATTGAAGAAGTAGGTATGCGTTTGCAAGTCGCTGTCTGTCGTCTTCATACATGAACGGAATGCCCCAAACAAAAATAGATTGACCTAAGAGACGGTACCTACCAATTGGTATGCATAACCCAATACCTATGCACCATACATACACATTGCACATTTCACGGCCGATTGACAGACTTGTATCGCACTTGCCTCCTACGCCTACGTTAGGTCCATTTCATTCACCCATTCCCAAAGTTCTACTAATTCTGAGGTAGTTAGGTACCCCATAATTCACTTTTCACCTCAAACCGCCCCGAATTATTCTGCAAGCTTTAGCGTTTATTTATGATAACTCTTCACCCCGTACTGGTGATTTCAGATTTCACACATGATGACAAGTTTATAGTTATGAGGATAAATATTTCAATTTTCCATTTAGGTATATTTTAAACCATTTTTTGCCAACATTATTGATTTCACGTTTATTTTACGCCTCGCTGAATAGTCTAACACGCTTTGCACTTTTCATTAAAAGTCGGCGATCCAGCATCTTTTAGTGCTAGATTTCATTCCATGTATTTTTCTTTTTTTCTTTTAGCAAGCGCCAGGACCACGCCACGTTCTTGTCCCAACGCTGATTGGCTCTTGCCTATCACGTGACCAATCGCCTGACGTTGTCGTTCTATGACGTAATTGGATATGCGTGTTGGCAAGCTTGTGAATGGGATGGGCGACTGTTTTTTCCTGCCCTTTGAAATTCTCGTGCCTGTGGAGTTTTAATTTCCTTGTCAATATTACCGCAATTCGTTATTCGTGCTTTTTTTGCGCAACCGGATTTCACTAACGTATGCTGTCTTTTATTCATATAACCAGGGCTGCGGAGTCGGAGTCGGAGTCGGAGTCGGAGTCGGTCGGAGTCGACAGTTGTGACCGGAGTCGGAGTCGGAGTCGTAGTCGATTTTAGAAACCTGAGCCGGAGTCGGAGTCGGAGTCACCGAAAATATGTCGACTCCGCAGCCCTGCAAGGTCTGCGGAGTCGGAGTCGGGAGTTGGAGTCGGTCGGAGTCGACAATTCTGCCCGGAGTCGGAGTCGGAGTCGGAGCTGTTTTTTGAAAGCCGGAGTCGGAGTCGGAGTCGGAGTCGCCGAAAATCCATCGACTCCGCAGCCCTGCATATAACATTTCTGAAAGTTGTATGAGTATCACCGCACCCGCAGGTTAATCAGTTGTTGTGATCCCTCTGTCTTTATCCAAACTCCTGTTGACCTATCCATCTTATCTTTATATCCGTGCGTATGTGTGTGTCTCCGTCTCTCTCTCTCTCTCTCTCTCTCTCTCTCTCTCTCTCTCTCTCTCTCTCTCTCTCTCTCTCTCTCTCTCTCTCTCTCTCTCTCTCTCTCTCTCTCTCTCTCTCTCTCACTCTGTCTCTGTCTCTCTCTCTCTCTCTCTCTCTCTCTCTCTCTCTCTCTCTCTCTCTCTCTCTCTCTCTCTCTCTCTCTCTCTCTCTCTCCTCTCTCTCTCTCTCTCTCTCTCTCTCTCTCTCTCTCTCTCTCTCTATCTCTGCCTTCGTCTCGTTCTCTATCTGCTTCTGTCAGTTTGCTACTATCTCTGTCTTCGTCTCTGCCTCGCCTTCGTCTCCGTCTCCGTCACTGTCTCTGTTTCCGTTTTCATGTCCGTGCCTCTTTATTTGGTCTTTTGTTGAATCTCCGCATCTATTTATTTCATGTAACATTCCCTTCTGACAAACACGAGACAGTCTTCATACATCTCAACTTCCCCATATCTGCAAAAACAGACCCATGGCATCCGGGGTATGACGTCACTAGTTTACCGCTATGACGTCATTTGTTTACCGTGTCCATGGCCACGTGGCTGAGAGCGGGGTGCAATGGAGGACGTTTCCGGGAAGACAGTGAGAGCCGTCCGGACGCTGCATCATGTTACGTCCAGGCGTAAATTCCACATGTGGTCTGTGGATCCTAATCCATCCATCCATCCTTATCAAAGGATGATCCATGTCTGTGGATCCATCCTAATCCATCCATATGTCAAAACTAAGGTACTGTGACTGAACATTTAAAGAGATAGGAAAAATGTATTTAATGTAAAGACGGTGACATAATTTTGAAGAGTGCAATGCATGGGCCAGAAAAATTGTTTGCTTGCAAATGGATAATCTTTTTGCTTTTGCGCCTAGTAATCAACTGTAATAAACATTTAGTGAATACGCAGAAGCCCTTTTCATGCATCCCCGGTAGGTAATCAACATACCTACACGATAATGACGAAAATTTCAGTCACTTATAAATAATAATCGTAAGTAAGCATGGCCAGGCGCTCTGGCATGATGAACTACGGATCCAGAAAGCCATGGAATGTCCTAAAAAATGTTTCGAATCTTGTGGTACCTATCCCTAAACATCTGGGACCGATTCGCGTTGGCGCACTAAAGCCCTAGTGACACTTGATTTCAAGCGTCACTATGCGATTTCGGTTCGCGCTGAGCCACTAGCCGATTGGTGTAAAATACCGCTCAGTGTCACTACATTCAAGTGTCACTTGGCCGCCTAGTCCTACTAGCTTCCTAGTGCGCCATCTCGAATCGGCCCCTGGACCGATTCGCGTTGGCGCACTAAGGCCCTAGTGACACTTGATTTCAAGCGTCACTATGCGATTTCGGTTCGCGCTGAGCCACTAGCCGATTGGTGCAAAATATCGCTTAGTGTCACTACATTCAAGTGTCACTTGGTCGCCTAGTCCTACTAGCTTCCTAGTGCGCCATCTCGAATCGGCCCTGGGTCGGCCCATCTCGAATCGGCCCTGAACACTGGGTCGCATCTGTCGATGTATTCGGTGGGCACTGACTTGGAGACTGGCTGAGCCGGCACCTGACATACGATGGTCTGACTCAGTTGTTGACTGCTGAGCCGTCCGGAGGGGATGGGAGGGGAGGGGAGGGGGTGTCTCTGGTGACATGACCGGACGCGAGGGGGAGGGGGGGGGGTACAGAGGGTGTCATGTGTCGTCCGTTCAGTCGGGTGTCTGGACTGCGGTGACTGTCACGGACCACGGTGGACCGTGGTGGGGACGCTGCGCTCTTGCACGACAGCAAGGGTGGATAGGTAGGTGTGGTAGTGCAGCAATTTACCCCATCTGTAGCGAGGGAGTAGATGCGAAACATACATCCCTATTTTTATTTCCTTGGTTTTAAAAGCTTACTTTTAAACGAATCGTGTGCTGTATAGCGATATTCAGATTTTTGTTAATTTTCATAGGATGTGCTGATTGGACTGTCGCTCCTTTCTTCCCCCTATTTCTTCTTTTGTTTCTACTTCCCATCTTACTCTTCTTTTCTGTCTCTCTCTCTCTCTTCCTCCTCTCTCTCTCTCTCTCTCTCTCTCTCTCTCTCTCTCTCTCTCTCTCTCTCGCTCTCCCTCCCGCTTCCTCCAGAAAACTCCCCTCCTACCCCGTTCCCGGTCGGCAGCCGCTTGGTACAAACATCCCCCTCACATACGGTTACCAGATGTCGCGGACGTGCCATGCCACTCCGCTGATGGGGTCCTCAGTGCGTGCCATATGCACTCAGTCTCTGTGTGTGTGAGGAGGTGTGCGTATGTTGTGTGTTTGTTGAGGATAACGGCGATCGTGTGGTGGCTGCTACACAGGTAAAGCACATTTGTTGCGGGTGTGTAACTTTGTATTTACAAGTAGAATGTGCATGTTATTTGGTGTATGTGTGGGACGGTTAATGTCTATCACTGGGTGCGTTTTCGTGTGTTTTGGTTCGCAACATGTGTGTAGCACTGTAGGTAAGTACGCTTTTGATGTCCACAATAATTATGTAAGTGCTATACCTACAATTGTGGCCGACGTTTGAGTAACTAGCTGATTTTTTGTCGATAAGTCTCCACTTCATTGCCGTTTGTTGCAATCTAATGGTGAATTGTTTTGTGTTTACATAAATCGGATTGTTTTTTTCACCCAATGCTTGCTCGTTTCAGTGTCATGGAGGTTCACGTAGAGAGTGAAAATGTGCGCTACACCCCGGAGTTCATAGAGGCGAAATATCAATACCACACCACGAAAACGTCGACCGAAGGGAATGTCATCAAGGTAAATAGTCACACAAAAGGTGACATTTGGTGCAGATTTGGTCAAATTAGGTTCAGTGTGTCTCTTAGTAGCAATCAGCTAGGGCTGCACTAATTGCTTATATCCCTGCTTTGTCATATTATCGAAGATTATCATCGATTAAAACACTGAAATAAATTCATAAAATAAAGATATTTGCTGTAAAAGAGATTAGGTGCAGATTTGGTCAAATTAGGTGCACTCGCCGGATAGCCCGTCGTGAAAACGGCTAATATCATCTAGGTACGCTTCAACTTCGTTTCCGGTCCATATCTCATAAACATTCGAACTAATTGCATTCTTCGTCTGTTGTCCGACATGCTTTATAAGGTATTTTTATCTGCACCTCTTTTTCACTTTCGTATCATCATATTTTGCCGTTTTTTTTAACTTCAGCAGGAATAAAAATGGGTGGCATGTACACAGATAGGCTCCTCTTCAATAATATCCATAAATGATGGTGAACGTAGCCTTCCACTATGTCCCCCCCCCAGGGCCTCGGCTAAGGAATTTTGACTGGTGGGCCACTTGGGCAGCGACATGGACTGACCTTCGTAGCCATAGCCCCCCCCCCCCATTTTCGATTTCTCCCCAGATTTCGGCCACTTTATTCTGCAAAAAACGTCAGGATGACATTAAAAATGTAAAAAAAACGGGGCTTGACCCCCCCCCTAAATCTTCAGAGAGAGAGAGAGAGACGAGAGAGTAGGGACCCACATCCCTCTCAGTGGTGATACTCCGGCGGTGCACATAAAATCGCACATATACGCACAAAATATTGACGCAGATTGTAAAACTTTGGACGATAACTTACGGCCGGTCGGATGTTAAAAATCAGCGAGCCCTGAATGGATCGCTCGCCGACTAGTCGGAGATTCGGAAGCGGTCGGGCGGGATCGGGCGTTGTCGGGTGGATCGGGAGGAATTGTGAACAGCACAAGTGCAACTTTACATATAAAGTGGGTTGTAGCAGGAACCCCAAAAGGGGGTTGTAGCAGCAACCCCAACATCTCTGAAAATGATCATTAAGCCTATTGGTGTCGCATGGAAAAGAATTCACTCAAAAGCCCAAGCGCACTGCGCAACCCTAATATTTTCTTTTAAAAAACTAAGTTATGTACATACACTTCTGGTGAACAGTGTCCCAAACTTCAGATTTCTCTTGGGTGTCTGAGTAGAAAATTCTAGCCACCCAAAATGTGAGAGTGGAAAATTATCCATTCTTATTCTTGAGTGTCATCTTCAGCCCAAGTGAGAAATTTTTGGAACGCTGACTGTGAACGGTTCGAAATTCGTCCAACTGGTCAGATGTGCGACTGCAAGCATCATACCGTTCGTGAAGACGCATAATATCGCTTGCAGGCTTCAATCGGCTGGAAGTTGCCGACACTACCTCTAGTTTGACTCTGGCTTATATCGTGTCTATCGGCGAGCCGTCTGAGATCGCTCGCTGGCTTATCCCCGACCGTCTGAACTGGTCTGTTCTTTATTCGTAGTTTTTCTTGTAACCGACTGGTCTGCGGCAGATGCTTGTGTGACTGTAACCACTCGATCGATCGGAAAGCTTGCAAGAACTCTCGCAGACCTCGATCGGCTGGAAGCCGCCGACACTATCTGTAATTGACAGAGGCAAACGTCTTTCACGATTATTGCATACAATTTAAAGCCTCGGTCACACTTAAACGGATTGGACCAACGGACGAGAAACGGACGAGAACTGTCAGCGTGCGGTGATGTCCGTTTGTTTCCGTTGGACGTCCGTTTGTCATCCGTTAATATCCGTTCCATGTCCGGTGGTGTCCGTTTGAGCACACCGGACACCACCAGACATGGAACAGATATTAACGGATGAGAAACGGACGTCCAACGGAAACGAACGGACATCCCCCGGACATCAACGGACGCCGTCCGTTTCTCGTCCTTTGGTTCAATCCGGTGAAGTGTGACCGGGGCTTAACCTACGGCTGTCTCAAGAAACCGGGAATGGTGATGGTATTAGGCGGGCAACGACGATCAAGTTCTTACTTTTACTAAATGCAACAATGTAGTAGGGCCTCTGTCTCTGTCTGTATCACAATGTTACCTATGTTGTGATGTAAAATGTGAAAACTTCGATTTTTCAGAGAATTACTGGTGGGCCAAATCTTTGAGGCTGGTGGGCCATTTCGGGTCACTGGTGGGCCATTTGGCCCACCAGTTAACATGTTAGCCGAGGCCCTGCCCCCCCCCCCCGACAACCCCACTCGGCCTATTCTGAATGCAAATATATATAAATAAACGACCTAACCGCCCGTCTCCACCCTTTCCACCAGGTGCGACCAGTGACTGTCGACTGTGAATTCCGAACAACTCGAACTCGGCCCCGACTCGGTGTGATGCTGGTCGGGTGGGGAGGGAACAACGGTACCACCGTCACCGCTGCCGTGCTAGGTGAGGCGGCCGAAAATACGGCGGAGCTAGTGGGAATCGAACCCAAGCGGGAGAGGTTTTCGAGTGACCTAAAAGCCTAAGGCTATGGTGAAGGAAAAGTGCACCATAACTGTGTAAAATATGGTGTTTTCTATCATGGATTATCTCATTCATAGTTCCGAACGAAAACACCGCGCGCTAAGTGTTCGTTCCGTTGTGGCGGTGGTACAGGTCTCGCGAGATTAAGCGGTAGGTTTTGCACTTTTACATTTCCGGTTATATCTCAGAAACTAATCGATCTACGATGAAGCCATTTTACACGATCATGGCCGGCTTGTTACCCAACAAGTCGATCGCATCTTCAACACTTAAAAGCTTAAGACGACGAAGATATAGCCTGAAGTACACTAAATTTTCTAGGTGCAAAACCTACCGCTAAAACCCGCGAGACCTGTACCTACTTATATTAGAAATATAGGGAGTTTTCCATTTCAGGCAAAGACACATACGATCAACTGTCCGTGATTCCTACAAATGCCATGTCTTTCAAAGTGCTAACCTTTGCATCTATACACTGTGTGTCCATGCTAATCGGTTGCCTGCTCTCTTAGAACCGCTTTCCCTGTCTTCGTGTACCGTGTTCTAGTAAATCTGTGCACTCTGCTCACGCACATTTGTCCACCTGTGCACACAGCAAACCGTCTGGGCCTCAGCTGGAGAACCCGAACCGGTGAACAGAAAGCAAACTACTACGGTTCGTTGACGCAGTCTTCCACGGTGGACCTGGGAGGGGGGCAGCACGCACCCCTGAACAGCCTGCTGCCCATGGTCCACCCCAACGATCTGCTGTTGGACGGTGAGAACCGGTAAAGTTCTCTCCTGAGAACATGGGAAGTTCTCTTCTGAGAACTTCGAAAGTAGTTGGCTGAGTACTCTCTACAGGGATTGAACGAGACTGTTAGATGGACTGATTTTGTCTAAATTAAAGTGAAACTGGCATTTTTTTTTAAAGAATTCAATAGACAACTACCCACCGATGTTGTTTTATATGACTTGAGTTCAGTGACGCCAGGAAGAAAAAACTCTTCTGCAATCCAATGTATTATTACTGGAATGGTTTGATTGACTGCTTGTGATAATTTTGCAAACATGACGTTTTGAGTTCACTGGCAAACGATTCCGCACTTATGTCCCAAAGCTTGTCTACATTTATGTATGACATTATCCAAAAAATATCACCCTTTTGAAATATTCATTTGCTCGCCACCTCACTGTAAATACCCCTCATAACGTCACCGCTAACACCCCCTCTGACGTCACGCCAGGCTGGGACATCTCGTCCGCCCCACTCTCCGAGGCTATGGAGCGAGCACAGGTGCTGGACCCGGCTCTCCAAGAGCAACTGAAGCCGCACATGGCGGGAATGAGGCCCCGTCCGGCGCTATATGATCCGGAGTTTATCGCAGCCAATCAGGCCGACCGGGCTGACAACGTCATCAAGGGTACGGTACCGTCAAATGACGTCACAGGGGGTGCGAGGTGGTTTGTTGTGTAGTACATGACGGGTGGTTCATTCGATTGATTTTGTTACATGGGTCTTATGATGCACAAGCTAGTGAGTAATTGTTCGTTTTTTTTTTTACTTGTCGGCATTTAGATCATTCCAATTGTTCAACGGAAATATTTTGATAATAACGCCACCATATAGAACTGTGAATTTTAAAACTCATATGTGTAAGGAGGAGAGTAGGCGTCTTGCTACGAATTACCTATTGGCAGCCATGCAGTCAGTCACTTAGTATTTCTGCCAACATGCTATATTCAGTGTACCGTCATACAATCAGTCTCGCCCATAATTTGTTTCCCCACATCATAAACCCCGTTCGCCTCCTCAGGAACCCTTCAGCAGCAGGTGGACCAACTCCGGGCGGACATACGTCACTTCCGGTCCACTTCCGGCGCCGATCGAGTCATCGTTCTCTGGACTGCCAACACCGAACGGTTCGCTGAAATTCGTGCCGGTCTCAACAATACGGAAGAGGAGCTACTGGAGGCCATCGCAAATGCTGGGGATATCAGTAAAGGAGAAGGCGTCAGCGGGGGTGTGGTAAATGGTGGCGTAGAAAATGGTGATGTGCCTAACGACATCGATGAAACCATCGTCAGCAACGTAGGCAGCAGCGTAGGCAGCAACAGTGATAATGTTATTGGTGGCATCACCAATGGGTTTGGAAATGGTGACGCGAAGAACGGCAGCAACGGGGCAAGCAACGGCATCACCACCAACAACACCAGTAGCAGCAGCAGCGGCAGAGGAGGGGGTCTTCTTGCGCCCAGCACCTTGTACGGTGTCGCCGCCATGCTGGAAGGATGTGCGTTCATTAACGGTTCTCCACAAAACAGCCTGGTACCCGGGCTTAGACAAATGGCAGAGCGAAGAGGGCTCTTCCTGGCCGGAGACGACTTCAAGTCCGGACAGACTAAGGTGGGTGACGTGGAATGGGTGGGGGCGAGACTTTGAGGTTCTGTGAGATTTTTTTTAAGGTTTTGATTGAGTTGAGAGATGAGATTTTAGGTAAGGGCTTGACAAATTTAGGAGGTTTTTGGGTGGGTTTTATGGAAAGTGTGTGTGTGGGGGGGGGGGGGGACGGTCGGGTGGAGGACGTGCGCGTGTCAAGGTATTCTATTATTTTACAAAGCACTTTTGTTGTATCTCTCAGGCGAAGTGAAACAATCGTGTTTTGCTTGTTTTTTCATGAAAATTATGCGGTTTAGTCTATTAATTCCTCATCTCAGGTTTGGCCATCGCCAACATGTTTAAATAAATGTTTAATTTTATCCCTATTCATTTCATCACCAGGTGAAGTCCGTTCTGGTGGATTTTCTCGTATCAGCTGGCATCAAGCCAGTCTCCATCGTCAGCTACAACCACCTGGGGAATAACGACGGGCGTAACCTCTCCGCCCCGCAGCAGTTTAGGAGCAAGGAGGTCAGTGACCCCCGGGAGGTCAGAGGTCAGTGACCCCTCTCCGCGCCGCAGCAGTTCAGGAGCAAGGAGGTCAGTGAAGCCCGGGAGGTCAAAGGTCAGTGACCCCTCTCCGCTCCGCCGCAGTTCAGGAGCAAGGAGGTCAGTGAACCCCCGGGAGGTCAGAGGTCAGTGACCCCCGGGAGGTCAGAGGTCAGTGACCCCTCTCCGCTCCGCAGCAGTTCAGGAGCAAGGTCAGTGAACCCCGGGAGGTCAGAGGTCAGTGACCCCTCTCGGCGCCGCAGCAGTTTAGGAGCAAGGAGGTCAGTGACCCCCGGGAGGTCAGAGGTCAGTGAACCCCGGGAGGTCAGAGGTCAGTGACCCCTCTCCGCGCCGCAGCAGTTCAGGAGCAAGGAGGTCAGTGAACCCCGGGAGGTCAGAGGTCAGTGACCCCTCTCCGCGCCGCAGCAGTTTAGGAGCAAGGAGGTCAGTGACCCCCGGAAGGTCAGAGGTCAGTGAACCCCGGGAGGTCAGAGGTCAGTGACCCCTCTCGGCGCCGCAGCAGTTCAGGAGCAAGGAGGTCAGTGAACCCCGGGAGGTCGGAGGTCAGTGACCCCTCTCGGCGCCGCGGCAGTTCAGGAGCAAGGAGGTCAGTGACCCCCGGGAGGTCAGAGGTCAGTGACCCCTCTCGGCGCCGCAGCAGTTCAGGAGCAAGGAGGTCAGTGACCCCCGGAAGGTCGGAGGTCAGTGACCCCCGGGAGGTCAGAGGTCAGTGACCCCTCTCCGCGCCGCAGCAGTTTAGGAGCAAGGAGGTCAGTGACCCCCGGGAGGTCGGAGGTCAGTGACCCCCGGGAGGTCAGAGGTCAGTGACCCCTCTCCGCGCCGCAGCAGTTCAGGAGCAAGGAGGTCAGTGACCCCCGGGAGGTCGGAGGTCAGTGACCCCTCTCCGCGCCGCAGCAGTTCAGGAGCAAGGAGGTCAGTGAACCCCGGGAGGTCAGAGGTCAGTGACCCCCGGGGAGGTCAGAGGTCAGTGACCCCTCTCCGCGCCGCAGCAGTTCAGGAGCAAGGAGGTCAGGTAGCCCCGGGAGGTCAGAGGTCAGTGACCCCTCTCCGCGCCGCAGCAGTTCAGGAGCAAGGAGGTCAGTGAACCCCGGGAGGTCGGAGGTCAGTGACCCCCGGGAGGTCAGAGGTCAGTGACCCCTCTCGGCGCCGCAGCAGTTCAGGAGCAAGGAGGTCAGTGAACTCCGGGAGTTCAGAGGTCAGTGACCCCTCTCCGCTCCGCAGCAGTTCAGGAGCAAGGAGGTCAGTGACCCCCGGGAGGTCAGAGGTCAGTGACCCCTCTCCGCGCCGCAGCAGTTCAGGAGCAAGGAGGTCAGTGACCCCCGGGAGGTCAGAGGTCAGTGACCCCCGGGAGGTCGGAGGTCAGTAGAGATGCTAGAGTTCAGTGACCTGGCCAGAGGTCAGTGACCTGGTCAGAGGTCTGATGCAGAGGTCAGGGTTCCGGGGATTACCAGAGGCCAGTGGAAAGGTTAGAGGTCAGCTAACCGGGTCAGAGGTGAGTGGACCCGGAGGTCAGGGGTCATTGACCCTACCAGAGGTCAGGGGAATGCCGGGCTAGAGGAGAGAGACGATCAAATGGTTTAAAAGAGCTATGGGTCTTCAGTATAGTCATCGTGCTTTGAGTATGTTCAAAGATCAACTTTTTAGCCATAGCAATTACATCACACATATTTTGGTTTTGTCTCAAAGTATGCACGCAGTAATGCACATAATTATTACCAAATAATACAAAGATTTGGTGTCATTTTTTCGCACACCATCTAACATCACGCAATGCATCTTAGATCTTATTACATCTTACATCGCATGCTGGGGTTTGTACTTACTCCATCAGCGTCATAACAAATGATGCTGTTCAAAAGCCTTGCGCTCTTGCATACAGATTCAATTTACCTAATTTAATTTATCGCGCTATGTTGTAGATAGACTCTAATCACTGCATTTTTCACCCCTCAGATCTCCAAGTCGGGCGTCGTTGAAGACATGGTCGCCTCCAATACCATCCTGTATCCCGACGGTCGGGGGCCGGATCACTGCATTGTCATTCAATATGTGCCTTATGTGGGCGACTCAAAACGCGCGATGGACGAGTACACGTCAGGTATGTCGGTGTGGGGAGGTGTGAGGGAAAGGTCCTGGGTTCGATTCTCATCGCTGGATCGTGGATTATGGATTTTGTCTATTGAATGCCACTTCATTAACCTTCCAGGCGGTGGGGGGGGGGCATTTTTTTGCCCCCCCCCTTTAGTTTTTTCGATATATCTCGAGAACCGCTGCGCCGATCGTCACCAAACTTTCAGTACCCTCCCGGGAGCAGCTAGCGCACATGGTGACCAAAAATTTTTCCAAAGGCTTTGATAGGTTGGCCGCTAATGACGTCAGAGTGACGTCATTTTTGCCATTTTCGACCCAAAAAAAGGGTTCGCGGGAAGAGCTGTCAGGCCTACAGCTTTAGAGCTACAGAAAAATGTGTCAACATAAAAGGTGTGAAATTGAAAGGGCTACAAAACTGCTATTTCGGTTTTTCGACTTTTTTGGATTTTGATCCCCAAAAATCAAAAAATAGATTTTTTGAATATAATAGCCAAAAAATCAAAAAAGTTTTTTGAATTAAAAAAAACGGAATACATGTGATAGCCCCTACCGCCTTCTATCTGCATACCAAATTTGAGATCGATACCTCTTTTTTTGGCCAAGTTATAGCGAAAAAACTGTTCAAAATTGATGACGTCAAATTTTCAAACTCAATTTTTAGCAATTCTAGACCTCGTAGCGCAAAACAAAGACCACCGTTAGACTCCCCGTGACGAGCTGCATCGAATCGATACCCATTTTATGCAAAAATATAACCTTTGAAATTTGACCTTTTTTGACCTGACCTTGACTTGACCTCCACCAGAAAGTGACCTAAACCGTGCCTGATGGTCTTATAACCAACACCATTGAGCTGAAAATGAAAAACTGGCCATAAAACATGCATCGCATAACCTTAGTAAAGTTGGGCTCATGTGGTGACCCTTGGTGATCTTTGGTGACCTGACCTGTGACCTGACCTGGTATGACCAGTGACCTCTAATAGCAACATATGTACTAGACAACTGACGCCTTATCGCTGATTTTCGACAAAATGCGTTTTACTCGGTGTTATAGCGCTTTCCCTAGAAGCCCCGTGAACGGTGAAACATTTTATCTTTGACCTGACCTGTGACGTCATCGGTGACCCCGAGGTCAATGAAATTTGGTTTCCTTCAACAAATGTGACAGCGCTATCGAACGCCGTTTGAATTTTCCGGATCCGTCCAGTAGTTTCGGAGATACGGGGGGGGGGGCAAAAAAGTGCCCCCCCCCCCACCGCGCGGAAGGTGGCTGGTAGGCCCACCGCCTGCCGGGTTAAGCTTTCTTTTTTATAAAGATATTTTAAACTCGTTTATACATGAGAAGTTTGTGCCCAGCTGGAGGTGCTCGGGCGCAGCAAATCCGCCCCTCACGGCTAATTTAACCTCCGATGTCTGTTGGGGCCACAAAGCCAAGCCGGCGTGGCAATTGACATTGGGATAGGTGGGGCATCCTCAGTCCGGCACAAACTGCCACCTATGGTCGCATGACAGTGACACGTTAAAAATGATCACATTACAGACATAGCGGTTAGGGGAGTTACTCTCTTATAGTGATGTCAATTACGGAAAATCGGAATACCGATACCAAACCAAATACCTACCAACCAAAACCGTGGAGAAATACCGAAACCAAACCAACTTGGGAACATGAGGAAAATACCAACTTTTTACCGATTTCGTAGCCTTTTAAACATTAGCGAGGGTTCATGATACCAACAAAATACCAAACACATTAGGATTGAAATACCAAATACCAAGTTGGTATCGGTTTGGTATCGGTATACCAAAAAGTTGGTATCCGATTGACATCTCTAGTCTCTTACCCGCCTGCTCCCTCCCTCTGACATACTTCTTTTTATCCCTCCTCCCCAGAGATTATGTGCGGCGGACACAACACCATGGTGCTCCACAACACGTGTGAAGACTCCCTGCTGGCTGCACCACTGATACTGGATCTGGTCATCCTTACCGAGCTGTTCCAGAGGGTCCAATTCAGGTGAGAAGTTCAGGAATCTGTAGTCAGACGTCTCAGAATGTCAGTTCAGGAATCGGTAGTAGACACCTCAGGATGCAGGGGCGGATCCAGGAATTTTCGGGAGGGGGGGCGGCAAGTTGAAATAGGGGCGACCTGGCAATCCGGGGGCGCCAAACCGTCGTCAAAATCGAGAGTTTAAAACCCGGCCGTGCGTTGTCACGTCCCCCTAGGTTTTTCGCAAATATCTTTAAGACGGCTGCGCGCAGCGCCGCCGTTTTAAAGATATTTGCGCCCAACCTCTGCTTGGATCGCCCAATCCGTCATGGGGAGGCTCACTTTGCTGAAGTCGCCTCATTTCTTCTAAGAACGACCAATTTGCTGTAGGCGGCCCACTTATCTGGGACGCCCATTTTTTTTCTAGAAGTGTCCCTCTTCTTCTTGATGCGTCCCGCTTCTACTGGGAGTGCACCTTTTCTGTTAGGGCACGCCTTTGCTGCTGGGGAGTCCCTTTTTCTACTGTGAATGGGGCGGCCCTTTCCTGTTCGGCGACCCCAAATTCTGCTGGGGGCGCCCCATTTCTGCCCAACTTTTGCTGGGGTGCCCCTCTCCTGCAGGAGCACTTATCTTTTGCTAGAGACGCCTCTTCTGGGGGCGCCGTTCCACTGCGGGGGACGTCTCTCTCCTGCCAGAGGCATCCCTTTTCTTCTTATGGGGCTCCTCTTTTTGCTTGGGCGCCCCTCTTCTGCTCGGAGCGGGGCACCATTCTCCTTTTACTGGGGCACAGCCCCTCTGCTGGGGTTGCCCTTCCGCTGCCTCAGGGGCGCCCCTCTTGTGCAGAATATACTCCTTTTCTTCTTGTAATGAGGCGCCCCTCTTCTACCGGGGGCGCCCATCTGCTGCTGTCTGCTGGGGCGCCCATCTGCTGCTGGGGCGTCTGTCTTTTGCCGGATATTGTCAATGGGGCACCCCTATCCTGCTTGGCGAGCCCAACCTCTGCTGAAGGCTCCCCATCTCTGATCAACTTTTGCTGTGGCGCCTCTCTTCTGCTGGGGCGCCCCTCTTCTGCTGAGGGCGCCCTTCTCCTGCAGGGGGCTCCTCTCTTCTGCTGGGGCTCCCGTCTCCTGCTGGAGGCTCCTTTCTCCTGCTGGGCCCCCTCCGCTGCCGGGGGCGCCCCTTTTCTGCCAGTGGCACCCATTTTTTATTATGGGGCTTCTCTTTTTCTTTGTTGGGGCGCCTATCTGCGGTTAGGGCGCCCCTCTTCTTCTTGGAATGGGGGCGCCTCTACTTTTGCTGGGGCGTCGCTCCTCTTCAGGGGGACACCTCTCCTGCCAGGAGTGCCCCTCTTGAACAGAAGGTATCTTTTTATTCTTGTAATAAGACGCCCCTCTTCTGCTGGGGGCGCCAATCTGCTTCTGGGGCGACTCTGATCTGCTGGGAATGGGCAATTGGGCGTCGCTCTCCTGCTTGGTGAGCCCAACTTCTGCTGGAGGCGCCCTATTTCTGCTCAACCTTTGCTGTGTCGCCTCTGTTTTGCTCGGGGCGCCCTCTCTGCCGCGGGCTATGGGCGCCTTTTTCGGATGTCGGGGGGGGGGGGGGGGGCGGCCGCCCCTGTCGCCCCCCCCCTGGATCCGCGCCTGTCAGGATGTCAGTTCAGGAATCAGAAGTTCACGAGTTCAGTTCAATTCAAGATGTCAGCTCAGCATGTCAGTTCAAGATGTCAGTTCAGAAAATCATTTCAAGGTGTCAGATCAGCATGCTAGTTCAAGATGTCATTTCAGAATGTCAATTCAGAATGTCAGATCAGCTAGTCAGTGAGGTGATCAGTTGAGTTGATTCGTGCGTCCAATGCGCGTGATAAGTCAGTTAAATACCAATGAGTGTCGCTTTATTTGTATTTCTGCCGTAACCACTACTATATCTGCCGTAACCACCACTATATCTGCCGTAACCACTACTATATCTGCCGTAACCACCACTATATCTGCCGTAACAACCACTATATCTGCCGTAACCACCACTATATCTGCCGTAACCACCGCTATATCTGCCGTAACCACCACTATATCTGCCGTAACAACCACTATATCTGCCGTAACCACCACTATATCTGCCGTAACCACCGCTATATCTGCCGTAACCACCGCTATATCTGCCGTAACCACCGCTATATCTGCCATAACCGCCGCTATATCTGCTGTAGCCCGTAACCACCACTATCTCTACTCCCCAGATGCGGCGCGGAGGAGGAATTCCACGGCCTTCACAGCGTGCTGTCCATTCTCGGCTACCTACTGAAGGCGCCGGCTGTGCCCCCCGGCGCCCCCGTTATAAACGCTCTCTCCAAACAGCGTGCTGCCATCGAGAACATTCTACGCGCGTGCGTAGGTCTACAGCCAGTTAGTGACATAGGCTTGGAGTTTAAACTCCCTGAGAGCTACCGTGAAGCGTGGCGACAGCGTGGCGTGGCCACGGAGGTGGCGGGTGGTCACGTGACCGGCGACCGAGTCGTGAAGCAAATGACGTCAGAAGGGGTGCAGAATGGTACTGGAAATGTACAGGGCATGAATGGACGTGGCTAGATGGAGGAGTGTAGATTTGTCACGTAACCAGAACGTGACTGAGCGAGAAATGAACCGAGGCAGTGCCGATTGGGCACGTGATCGCCGAGAAAAGCCTTAGGGGCTGCGCCGGTGTTATTGTGAGACTAGTGCTAGGTTCCACTATAGGCTAATAGGTGGCGCTGATGTAGTTATAGGTGTCGCTAGGGATGTGTAATTGTACTGAGAATATCGGTTTACCTGCGGACCACCCTGTATAATAAACAACATCGAATACACATAAAACGCTACTACCTCTTGATCTTCAAACACTCTTCCAACATAATATTACCTATACTTTGCCTCTATATGAATACTAAAAGCTGGTTAAAACTAGAATGGTTTCCCGTCGCTTTTACGAATGTTCAGTGAGCCGGGATGGGTAGCCACTAGCCACATTCGATCATTCAATAAGTGTTACATGGCAAAAGACGCAATTCAAAAAAAATGTATTAGCGGGCAAACATAAGAGGTGAATGCACATCTACACGCGACGCAACAAGCACACTTAATAGTCTTCTAAAACATTTATCTTTTTATCGTTCGAACAATCGTTGACAAATAGTTGCACGTTGGTAGCTGACTATAAGCTAGTTGTAGCCCTTGAAGCTACACCATGATTATTCATAGCACCAGCGTCTTTTGATGACAGGTTAACAATATTTTCAAAACGGTGTTGTAAATATCAGCTTTGGTAGGGACACAAAGACGCATCTTCCTACTCACAACATTATCATATGGCGCACCGAATGCTATACTGTCAGTTTCGTTTGTGTCATAGCATGGTCTCGTGCCTGTAGAGCTTAGCGATCATGTTGCTAACAAGTAATGGACATCTCAGACCAATAACACACAGAAAACCCAGGACATAGTGGCCTGTTAGAATGACCTTATCCTTATCTAGCAGCTAACTAAGTCGATTTTTCATCTAACTAGATAGTAATTAGTGATCGTTATGCGCTCTAACCGCTAGGAAGCGGAAATATTACCAATATCACAATTACACAGCAAACAGTCGCAACAGTGCCAGTGACAACGCTACGACAGTCACATTCGGGCTGTACTAGCGCACACGATTCAACGGCTGATTGGACCAATGGGCGGTAACATCAGCCAACTGTTTGGACCAATCAGCGTTCACATCAGCCCAGAACGGACCAATCAGCGTTCACATCAGCCCAGTACCGACCAATCAGCGTTCACATCAGCCTAGTACGGACCAATCAGTGCCGAGGCCGGACCCATCAGGGCCAATGAGTGCCGAATGACTGGCCCTGTCAGGGTTATTTTGTGCCGAGCCCAGCCTAGTTTGGACCGATGCAATTGGTGCAACCAGCCTAGTGCCTAAAAATGGCTAACATTTTAAATTTCAGACAGTGACGTGTCTTACCCTATACCTACGTCATACGAAACGAATCATATGATGACAATTACTGGTAAATCAAGAGACGAAAGATGAATGTGGGGTACATATGTTTCGCTACTTTCAAGTGTAATCTTGTAGTGCCACCTATTTCTATTTCAAATACAGATCAATCAGATGTTTATACAAATGCATCCCAATAATGCAATGAATCGCCAGTAGAACGTGTGTCTTCAGCCCTGCCTTGGTATTTTGTAAGGGATGGATAACGTTATGACGCGCTATAACCAAGCATAAGGTAGTGTTAATCGGTGTTTTTTTTTTCGTTTACACTCTGTTTTGGTAATAATATTATTTTGAACTAAGGTTATTTTACATAGCAAAATTAATGGTAGGTATTAGGCTATTAGCTACTGAAATATCAGTACCTACCTTCGTGCAAGCACACTGATCTAAGATAATGTTTATATGATCAACAAAGCGTGGCGCAGACTAAGAAACATGTGCATGAATCGGAGATAATAGATCTGGGACTGATTCAGGCGTCTTGATCTCGAGCGTGATGGGATCATACATATGGAACTGAACAAATATGTATAAACATACATACTGTATGTACATACAGTTCCCTAAATTTCTCAACATATCGATTTGGATCAATTTCTGCTTTTGAGAGATACGATGAACTAATTTACCGGGATGCATTGATTTTTTGTTATGACACAAAATGTGACTTTTGTCATTATCACTTATGTAGTTAACCCTAATGGATTATACATAATACCTATTCTTATAGGTATACGTGGCAATTTGCAACGGTTGCTGATTTAGGAAGCTAACGTAATCTCAGGTGACGATACAAAGCTTTGTGGCACTCTTCGAATGGAATGCTTTTTGGGTTAACCCGCGCCCGGCTGGGGGTCCTGGATTTCCACGCTCTGCTGGGGGTGTGTGTGTTTGAACACCCCCCCCCTTCTAACTTGGCTCCTGGGCCACGTAGCGATACGCGGAAGGGGGCGTTCGAAAGAACGTAAAAAATAATGAGGTAATCACTTCGGTCAATTTTTTGGTCAGGTCAAAGGTCAGGTCACCAGAGGTCATTGAAGGCAAAATTTCGCCGATTTCCAGGTCGAATGTCGACAATTTCCAAGAAGCCAACGCATAACTTGGGAACCAATAGAGCTACAGCGCCGCGGAAAAGCGCATTCGATAGCCCTATTAACGCCCTTTCTGAGTATTTCTCTCAGATTTGACCTAACGTCAATGGTTTTGCCTGCAGGGGGCAAAAACTGCAAAAATAGCCGATTTTTTCGTACACAGTTTTTCTGCAATAACTTTTGACCCAAGCCTTGTACGAGCTTACTTTTACCGGCATCGTGTTCCTCTCGTCAAGACGCATCGAATGAACTATAACTTGACCTTGAAAGGTCAACTTGAAAATTTGACCTCAGGTCAAGGTCATGACCTGACCGGAAAGGGTCATGCTGCATATCAGTCGATCCGTATCGTCGATCTGAACACATCTAAGGCGTTTTCATCGCTCTAGCATGCCTCCATCAAAAGTTATTTGCGAAAAACTGTTAGATACCATTCGTGACCTAAGATGACCTCAGGGCATAAACAGGGGTCACGGACACCATTTCCATGTTCAGTGTGTCTAAACCACTTGTAATTCGATGTTTGGGAGTGTTTATAATGTCTTTCGTCCAAAAGAGGCGCATTTGAATTTTCTCCCATTGACTTATAATGGGAGGTCGCAAAATTGACCTGACCTTAGGTCATCGATATCAAAATTCTGAGATATACATTTTGTACATGCTATTGCTCTTAGTAATTGCTGAAAGTTTCAAAGCGATCGGTCACTCGGTGTAGGTATGACAGACATTGATACTTTTTATGAGGTGAGGTCACTTCAAGTGACCTGGTGACCTGACCTTGAATGACCTTGGTCTGAAATTTTCACAACATGTGTAGAATTGATGTATGATAAGGTGTACCAAAAACGGCGGCGCTCCGCGCCGCCGTTTTTGAGATATTCGTAAAAAACCACAAGGGGGGTGTTCAAACACCCCCCCCCAGCAGGGCGCGGGTTAACCCGCGCCCGGCTGGGGGTCCTGGATTTCCACGCCCTGCTGGGGGGGGGGGTGTTTGAACACCCCCCTTGTAACTCGGCTCCTGGGCCACGTAGCGATACGCGGAAGGCGGCGTTCGAAAGAGCGTCAAAAATAATGACGAAATCACTTCGGTCATTTTTTGGTCAGGTCAAAGGTCAGGTCGCCAGAGGTCATTGAAGGCAAAATTTCGACGATTTCCAGGTCGAATGTCGAAAATTTCCAAGAAGCCAACGCATAACTCGGGAACCAATAGAGCTACAGCGCCGCGGAAAAGCGCATTCGATAGCCCTATTAACGTCCTTTCTGAATAATTCTCTCAGATTTGACCTAACGTCAATGGTTTTGCCTGCAGGGGGCAAAAACTGCAAAAATAGCCGATTTTTTCGTAAACAGTTTTTCTGCAATAACTTTTGACCCAAGCCTTGTACGAGCTTACTTTTACCGGCATCGTGTTTCTCTCGTCAAGACGCATCGAATGAACTATAACTTGACCTTGAAAGGTCAACTTGAAAATTTGACCTCAGGTCAAGGTCATGACCTGACCGGAAAGGGTCATGCTGCATATCAGTCGATCCGTATCGTCGATCTGAACACATCTAAGGCGTTTTCATCGCTCTAGCATGCCTCTATCAAAAGTTATTTGCGAAAAACTGTTAGATACCATTCGTGACCTAAGATGACCTCAGGGCATAAACAAGGGTCACGGACACCATTTTCATGTTCAGTGTGTCTAAACCACTTGTAATTCGATGTTTGGGAGTGTTTATAATGTCTTTCGTCCAAAAGAGGCGCATTTCAATTTTCTCCCATTGACTTATAATGGGGAGGTCGCAAAATTGACCTGACCTTAGGTCATCGATATCAAAATTCTGAGATATACATTTTGTACATGCTATTGCTCTTAGCAATCGCTGAAAGTTTCAAAGTGGTCGGTCACTCGGTGTAGCTATGACAGACATTGAAACTTTTTATGAGGTGAGGTCACTTCAAGTGACCTGGTGACCTGACCTTGAATGACTTTGGTCTGAAATTTTTACAACATGTGTAGAATTGATGTATGATAAGGTGTACCAAAAACGGCGGCGCTCCGCGCCGCCGTTTTTGAGATATTCGCGAAAAACCACAAGGGGGGTGTTCAAACACCCCCCCCCCAGCAGGGCGCGGGTTAATAGTTTTATAGGGTAAGTGCTCTGGGATCCACACAGGTCACTGTTCGTCACTTTCGTCCCTTGATTTGCCACCAAAATTCCTCAGATCATAAATAAAGTATAGAGGTTCTTCGTGGGGTCTAATTATAATCATTTATTGATTTTAACCTGCAGTTTACTAAAGACCCACTGAGATTACAGATCCATTACTCGTATCCGTGCACATGTCTGGTGCTAACAGTAAATCACATACCGCGTTTCGTTATCAATGTCTCTCCGGGATTCGGCGCAAAAGTCATCAGGGAATGTTTATTTAGGAACCGGGCAGCTGTTATTTCTTGCAGTTACCAACGAGAATACAATAAACTACGGAAAAAGTCAAAGGGGTTTAATTTAATTTCATTGACCGAACGCTGCATATAATAATCTATATAGTCAATCGCACGTCGCATGAAAGACTGGTATAAAACAAAACTATGTGTTGCTAAGCAATGGCTTCATTGCCATCAGCTATATGCATTAATGCTCCTCGCAGATGATTAAAACTTATGTCATTAGTTAACTTAATAAATTTCGGTACGAATTTCGCGAACGTTTTTAGTCTGCTGTTCCTTCATTTGTCAGTGATGGTCCCGCTGGCTTCTACCAGTTTCTACTGACACTCGGGCCGGTAGCAGTAGCGCAACTGACACAAGAAGCCGTTGGTCTGGCTAGCTGGTGCCCTACCCCAATCTCCGTCGTAATCGGTAAAAATGCATGAAGAATTTGGGTAATAACCAGGGTCCCGATACGGGCTGCTGAGCCAGTTGAAGTAGGTACTCGGACCGCAGCCATCCTCTCCCTCAAACGACATCAGGCTCACGTTTCCACAGAATCCCAGCCACGAGCATACATCATCGGAATGAACGTCATAATCATCACCGCTACGCACATAACTATCGTAATAATCAAAACGTAACTGATTTTCCAAGCAGGTGTTCTCTTTAGCGCTCCGCGGAGTTCCCACGTGTGCGCCCAGAGTAGCACAGTAGTCTACTGCCTGGGTGAAGTTGCCAGCTTGATCCGAGGTATGCCAACAGCGGCCGGCACAGCGGTAGAACTGCTCCGGGCAGGCACAAGAGTCGGTGATATTACCTGAAACAACGAGACAGTGCAAATGTCTCTAAATGAATATTGATCACCTGGGGTTAGCTTATTTTGCCTTTTTACCTACAGGTACAGTCAGTCTTAAAAAGTACCGGGGCATTTAGATCGACCAAAGCCGTACACCCTCATATTTAATTTTTTGCTTAAAATTGGTCTAATGGGTTGTGATGGGCGGGAAAGCCAGCTGTGGCAAGTATTTTTTTCTCCGAACAACGGTTTCCGACAGGGCCTCCTCTAACATGTTAACTGGGGGGGGGCCGCGGCCCCCAGTGATGCCGCTGGTCCCCCCAGTGGAGCTGAAATCGCGTCACTGGGGGGGGGGGGCACGCAGTTAAACCAATAAGGTAGAAAAATGAGGAAATTTCACTAAAAGCGTACCAAACAAACAATCCAGACTATCTCCACGATCACCACCTTACTAATTTTAGTTTTATTATATAACCGTTGTTTTTTAATCTACAAAGGAACATTTCAGATCCACCTATTGCCTAAGATGAGCCAAGGAATGGGGTCAGCCAAGGAATGAGTTTTTATAATCGAACACCGACTGAAGTCCGAATGGGGCATGGTCATTACTCATTGGTGAATTTCTTTGAGAAGGAAGCGTCCCGGCGGGTCGCCCTCTCAACTTCAGTCAAACGCTCACGGTTCAACACGGAGAAGTATTATTTTATTCGGGAGACGGTCCATCTTGAAGAGGAAATCTTGCTACGGTCAAATGAGAATGTGGTGGAGCTTTATAACACGAGAGTTTTTTTTCCAGTGTTTGGGACTGGGAGCGATAAGCCCTCACACTTATTGGGTGGTTGGATAGACCCACCCCTAGGTTTTTCGCAAATAACTCGCGTAAAAAGTGGCCCAGCGTGGCAAAACTTTTAGTATTCTCGTGATTATCAGTTGGCTACACATTGCCTGAAAATTTCATGACCCTGGTCCCTAACCCACATTACTATTGACCTGTGGCCTGTTTCTTAATCCGGCAGGCGGTGGGCCTCCCAGCCACCTTCCGCGCGGTGGGGGGGGGGGGCATTTTTTTGCCCCCCTCGTATCTCCGAAACTACTGGACGGATCCGAAAAATTCAAACGGCGTTTGAAAGCCCTGTCAAATTTGTCGAAAGAAATCTAATTTCATTGACCTCAGGGTCACCGATGACGTCACAGGTCAGGTCAAAGATAAAATGTTTCACCGTTCACGGGTCTTCTAGGGAATGCGCTACAGCATCGAGTAAAACGCATTTTGTCGAAAATCAGCGATTAGGCGTAAGTTTTCTAGTACATATGTTGCTATTGGAGGTCACTGATGATACCAGGTCAGGTCAGAGGTCAGGTCACCAAGGGTCAGCACATGAACCAAGCTTCACTAGGGTTGTGCGATGCATGTTTTATGGCCAATTTTTAATTTCCAACTCAATGGTGTTGGTTATAAGACCATCAGGTACGTGTTTTAGGTCACCTTCTGGTGGAGGTCAGGTCAATGTTAGGTCAAAAAAGGTCAAATTTCAAAGTAATAGATTTGCATAAAATGGGTATGGATTCGATGCAGCTCGTCACGGCGAGTCTAATGGTGGTCTTCGTTTTGCGCTACGTAGTCTAGAAAAGCTAAAAATTGAGTTTGAAAATTTGACGTCATCAATTTTGAACAGTTTTTTTTTTCGCTATAACTTGGCCAAAAAAGAGGTATCGATCTAAAATTTGGTATGTGAATAGAAGTCACTAGGGGCTATTACATATATTCCGTTTTTTTTTCGAAAATCGAAAAACTTTTGGGATTTATTGGCTATTAAATAATTTTTTTTTTTACTTTTGGGGTCAAATTCCAAAATTTTCAAAATTTTGAGATAACAGTATCGTAGCGCTCGTCATTCTACACCTTTTATGTCTTTAGCATTTTTCTGTATCATCAAAGCTGTAGGCCTGACAGCTCTTCCCGCGAAACCGTTTTTTGGGTCAAAAATGGCAGAACTGACGTCACTCTGACGTCATGTGCGGCCAACCTATCATAGCCTTTGGAAACATTTTTGGTCACCATGTGCGCTAGCTACTCCCGGGAGGGTACTGAAAGTTTGGTGACGATCGGCGCAGCGGTTCTCGAGATATATCGAAAAAACTAAAGGGGGACAAAAAAATGCCCCCCTCCCCCACCGCCTGGAAGGTTAAGTCATTTTCAGGCAGGTAGCTTTTTAGGATGGTGAGCTGTTTTCAGGCAGGTAGCTGTTGGTTAATGGATTCCAGTGTCAGTGGGAAAGATTAACCCTGACACTTTCTGGGTCGGTTAGATCCCTTACGCACTGCTGTGCCGTTTAATACATTTTTTTCTGATAATTTTTTTTTTTTTTAAGATAGTCCGTTACCCATGATCAGGTAACCAGGAGTGCCCCCTCCCACAGTCCCGGCGACGCACAGAGACCTTACTTTAACACCAGGTAACATAATAAATTGATCAAGTCGCGGCACTCCCTGCTAAGAAGTGGAAAATATAAATAAAATATAACGCATGCAATACTACTAAAAAATGTTAGTAAGTACGCCAAAAAGGAGGAAAGTAGTCATTGCCAAGTGAAGCAAAATGACTGCCCACTATACCAACACAAGCAACTACCATTTATACCAGTGTTAGTAATTAACGCAATACGCATTCATCATACTCAAGGTGGGGAAAAGCATGCCTGGTCATGTTCTTGCAAGGTTATTTTTATTGCCGAAACCCTTGGCTCCGTCCGGCTAAGCTAGGCTTGTTGCCAGACAGAACCTCAGGAAACAGCACGGACTAGAGTATTATAAGAATTAGTACAATAAGTTGTATAGATGTCAATGTAGGTAATGCATGTAACCTACATTCAATTTGCATATTTACCATAAGGTAAATATGCAAATTGAAATAGACAATGATTGAGAAGGGCGGCACACAAGGATTTATTGTAGTTGGTATTTAATATAGGTATATACGAATCGTTATGTTGTGTACATGCATGACAATGCACATACGTACATACATGCATATGCATATGTATCATGTACGCGAAACATACACACATACATACACACACGACACATATGCATCCCACAAACCAAAGTGGGTAATATGTACTATTTCCAACGCAGAGTACACCGTGGAAATAGCTCATATTTATACAAACCCCTAACGATATACGAACAGTATAGCTATACACAATATATACAGGGTGTCCCATAAGTTCGTTCTCACCTTTTATTTGCATGTAAAACATAGCACATTGCGTTTTGATATGTTTATAACCCCTCAATGTGCTCCCCATTTCATAGGCAAACACATGAATACATGCTGCGACATGCCAACCGGCATGTTTGGCAGCATAGCAGGCTTGAAGTTAGCGCAGACTGACTTGGCATGCGCCGTGAGCTCCTCAATGCTGGAACACCGCTTCGCTTCGACGAGCCTCGATTTCAATATTCCCAACACATTTTTATGAAATTTGGATCCGATAAGTTGCCTGGGATGTGATCTTGCCACACACGCCTATCACAGTCTCCTGGCACTGCTTTTATGCTTTGCTTGACCTCTGCACTGATGCACTGTCTTGCTTGAAGATGGGCCTACGACCTCCCGGATGCCATTTTCTACTAAAAAAAATGTGGTCATACTTGCGGTTCAAGTTAAGCTAGAAAGCTGAAACTCCTCCTAGATCTTCTTGGAGAAGCATTCTGCGTCCCAAGACTGTTTCTGGAGCATCATTCGCAACGTGATCAGTGTCTGGACGCATATTGACCCACATTACCGTGATCCTGGCCTTTTGCATAGGAATAAAGCTGAATGACACAAAGGCCTTTTCCGTCGCCCATATGGGACCGTTTTGGGGTTTGGACGGGTGTTTTATCTCGAGCACGGACTAGGTAGTCCAGATGACCACATTGATGTCATCGACCCTCCAGTTTTTTTAGCCTCAGGCATAACGAAACACATGTTTGGCCATTTTAAGACGTTTTTGACTGTTTTGAGCCCTCCGGTAAGTAGAGCTTAAGTCACCTTGAGTTAGGTACCCCGAAATGATACTCTTAGACAGCTGGCAATACATCCTGAAAAGCCTGTTTACCAACTTTCTAACGCTAAGACCTTTTTGACGGCCATTTTGGCGCCACACAGTTTTGGCCACATGGCTCACTCGTGAAATCTGACAAAAAAGAGCATAAACTTGCAGCGATTGACTCCCGACAAATCATCGGCGTCACTTGTTGACTGTGCGTCCAGTTAGCGATAGACATTGGCTACATACTGGATGGCCTCAATCACCCTCAACCGTCGTGAATGGCCCAGTGCGGTCTAAATACCGAGACGTTCCCGTATCAGAGACCTCTATGTTGCGGCGTAAGCCGTCTCCAAAGGAAGTGAACTCTCTGGCAATAAATATTTTGTCTAGACGAATTAGTTACCGTGGAGCACATTCACAGTTGCCATGGCAACCCCAAAAGCTCAGTTACAAAATAAATTAAGCGTGGCTTTAAATAAGAGAGCCTCTTAAAGAAAAATTTAGGTGAGAAGGAACTTATGGGACACCCTGTAGGTAGGAATAATGTTTGTCGCTATGAGGTTGATTATTCTTATTATTGTTTTGATTGTTCATTAATTGTTCATATTTATCTTAAGTGTTGTATGAATCAACAAAGTGTCTGCGTATCACCTTCTTTATTATTTGTTTTGAAGATGGAATATGATTAACAGTTGTGAAAAGAGGTGCAACAATGCTATTCCACAATCTAGGACCTAGAAATCTGATAGTAAATAGTCTGTAGTTGCGATTAGAGAAGGGCTGGTTGAAGTGAATGGTACGCCTTGTGCCGGCATGGTTTTCGGGACTCAAATCAAACAGGTTGTTAATTGTTTCTGGAAGTTGTTCTTTAATAAATTTGTGCATAACAAGAAGCATATGAGATCTCGCTATATCAGTTATCCTTAATAAGTTATATTTTTTGAAAATAGGCACAGAGCTCTGAGGTGGGTAAACTCGTTCAATTAGTCTGACAGCTCTCTTTTGTAATATGATGAGTTTTTCTAACTGAGCATGGTAATTATTTCCCCAAACGATACAGCAATAGTTAAGATATGGAAGAATTAGGGCATTATACAAAAGGAGGGTCGTTCTCTTATCAATATAGAAGCGTACTCTTGCCATTATTCCGATGTTCCTGCTAACGATATTTGATGTATAGTCTATATGTTTTGTGAACTTCAATGACTTATCGATGAAGACTCCTAAATATTTGATAAACTCTTTCTCTTTAATTTCAGTTGAATCAAGTACTATGTTTACTTTTAACCCTATAGACTGAGTTGCATAATGCTGTGTGAAAGTTTTTGTGCCGTTTAGAGAAAGAAAGTTTGCATGAAACCAGTTACTGACTTTTTCAGTAACTTCATTTACAGTTCTTTGTAGGCTATGTATGCATTTATCTTTAAATATGATTGCAGTGTCATCTGCATAGGAGAGGCAAGTTACGTCAGGACTGATGTTTGGTAAATCATTTATATATAATATAAATAACAGAGGACCCAAGATCGATCCCTGTGGAACTCCCATAGTAACATTTTTGACAGATGAGTATGCTTTTCTTATTTTCACACATTGCTTCCTTTCTTGCAAGTATGAAGATAATATTTGTTGTGATTTGTGTCTTATACCATACCTTTGTAGTTTTTGTAGTAGCAAATCAATGTGCACCGTATCAAAAGCTTTTCTTACATCTAGAAATAAGCCGAGCGCAAAGTTGCCCTCTTCAAAGGCTTTAGTAATTATATCTTGTAGAAGAAGAATCGGCATATAAGTTGACTTTCCTTTTTGAAAACCAAATTGATTACAGTGAATAATGTTGCTTCGGTTAAGATGCTCAATGAGCCTTCGGTATATTAGTTTTTCAAGAATTTTTGAAATAAAGGGTAAAATGCTAATTGGTCTATAATTACCCACTTGCTTTTTATCGCCATCCTTAAATATTGGTTTGATGATTGCCACTTTTAGGGGTGATGGAAATTCAGCTTTGCTTAAACAGGTGTTCAAGAAGTAAAGTAAAGGATTTAGTATGGCCTTGTATGAAGCTTTAAACAATTTAGAGTTAATGTTGTCGATACCAGCACCGACATTTTTCAGTTTATTAACTATATCGATAAGTTCTTGTTCATTTGTAAGAGTTAAATCCATTTCTTCATGCACGAATGGTACTTCGCTCAGTGGGTCAAATGGTGAAGGTGGTATCCTTTTCCTTAAAGTTTCACCTATCTCGGAAAAGAATTTGTTAAAGGTTTCTGCAATATTTTGATCATCAGTTACTGTTTTGTCATTGCCATCTGAAACTTCGCAAGGAATGTCATCAGTTTTGTTGCCAGTGTTTATCAAAGATTGTATAGTTTTCCATGTTTCTTTGGAGTTGCCAGAGTTTTTATTGAACTCATTAATGTAATACAATCTTTTGGCAGACCTAATGACGCGCGTGAGAATGTTCCGATATTGATTGTACTGAGTTGTATTATTATGTGAAGGATTTTTTAGCTTATTTTTAAACAACTTGTTTTTTTGGGTAATAGAGGTAAGAATAGCTGGAGAGATCCATGGCATCCTCGGATGGTCTTTCCTGGTGAATCTTTTTGTGTAAGAGAAGGCTGTTATACCATTGCTGTATGTTTCAATTATTTTGTTTGCCATGGTATTAGTACAAGTTTCTTGATAAATATTTCTAAGTTCATTTGATATATAGGATTTGAATTCATCAATCTTCCTATAATCAAATATCTGTTGCTCATTAGTCAATTTTATTTGCTCCTTAGCAGTGTTTATGTGAACATTTAGAGATGCATAGATAGGAAAGTGATCGGATAGATCACTTAGGATAATGCCCGAGTGTGCCACCCTTGTCAAATCATTGCAGAAGATGTTGTCGATAAGAGTGTGAGATGGGTGGCAGGAGCGTGTTGTTTTTGAAATGGTAGGGAAAAAGCCATGAGACAGTTGGTTATGTAGAAAAGCTTGAACAGCTGGATTGGATCCAATTGAGAAAAGATCAAAGTTAAAGTCACCAGTAATCAAAGTGACCTTGTTAAGATTATTAAGCCAAATGAGTAGTTTTTCAAGTTCTTCATTGAACTGATGTTTGTCAGTACTAGGTGATCGATATATTTGACATATGATGAGACATGTATTTTGAACTTTAATCTTTGTGCAAATAACCTCAGCCGTAGTGAATGTAGGACTGTCTAGGCATTCTGGGGACAGATAACTCAGACTGTAGATTGCTGAACCTCCACCCGCACCAGCTGATCTGCTACAGAATGCAGCCTGGTAGCCTGGCAAATTGTAGCATTTTTCAATATTTTTGGTTAACCATGTCTCAGATATGGATATAACATGCCAAGTAATCGCGGTGTCATTAAGAAGGCTGCAGAGATCATCTAATTTATTGACCAAAGATCGTGCATTTACATGTAATATGTTCAGCTGCTTGTCTGTGTTGCAATTTATAGTTTTGTAAACACTGCTAGGCATATCAAATGAACAGTTCGTTCTTATTTCTTCATACTTTCGATATGAAAATATGCCATTGGTTTCGTCATTGCTTTCATCAAGAGAAAAAGGATCTAAAGTTTTGTTTAGTGGGATGTCTATCATAACACTAAGAGCAATGAAGATAGAGCAAAGGGTTTCAAATCACATGGAATCAGGTTCAGAGAGAGAGACAGGGAGAGAGAAAAAAGCCTTCGAAAGTATGGCAGCAGGCAAAGAAATCCTACTATTGTATCATTTTTTTATATTTTAATTAGAGGCAAACACCTATCACTGTATATTCTCTAACACAATGATAATAATCAGGGCGCCATCTAGAACCATTTAGTTGAAGTGAAGGATAAGTATCTTTAATAGATGTCGCTGGGGTGCTGTGGCCCGGCCCCACCACCAAGGCTGAATCCTCCCAAAGAAGGATGAAAATGACTAGGTAGCATATGAGGAGAGGAACACGAGGTTTGATAGGCACATGTTTGCTTAATTTATCAGCTGAGTATGTGACTAGAATAGTGTTATGTTCATGTTCAGTAATTCAGTTTTTTTTTCTTCTGGATGCTGGCTGTATGGGAGCATCTTGTTATTATTATTATTATTATTTACTTTTGTATTATAGATGTATTCTGTGAAGATTTGCCCCCAAAACCAGGCTATATGCTTGTCAGAAGCATAAGCTCAGCTGATATAACAGCAGAGGCCAAGTAGCAAAGGACTGAACTGACTCATTTTACAATCACACATAGCGCCCACACATACTGTAAAACCAATCCGTTTGCTGGATTGAGGCATGTTGCCATGCTCATTCACTCATTAAAACATCCTGTCTCCAAACAGGGATCACATATATACAGATAAAACTGCCTGTCTCCAGGCATGGGGAGGGCATACACACATATAAAACAGCCTGTTTCCAGGCAAGGCGCACACTCACACAAAGCCTGGAGGCTAACCACTCACACTCAGTCCAGGCCACACTACCTCATCCATGATTCAGCCATGAGCCGAGCAATCTGCCAGCCACCCGGGGGGAGGGGGAAAATCTTCAACAAAATTTGAGATATTATTGGTGTTGCTGCAACCTATGCAGCATTGTCACAGCAGTGCTACATTATGCTGGTAAGGTGTGGAATTGTGTAAGTGCATTATGTGCAACAGTGAGAGATGCATATGTACCTTGAATTGTACACATGCATCTCCCCATTCAATTGCATTGTACGTGAACAACACAATTGACCAACTGTACTGCACATACACAGCAACAGTCAATGCACCATACATTTCATCAGTTATTTGCAATGTGTTACTTTTAACTTTACACTCAACTCCTGTAGTAGGTAGGTAGTAAGGGATGAATGTGTTTAAATTTACTTCAAAGATTTGAGGGATGACAAGGATTGAACTAAGAGGTCTACAAACCAGACAAGTGAGGATGCGAATTTTGAAAGCAAATTGGGAAAAGAAGCCCAGAGAGGCAGCGCCGAGCCACAGCAACCCTATGTTCAAAGGAATTTATTATGTTGAGCTATAAGCAATATTGAAATGATTTCAGTAAATCATATGACGTCAGGTGACATATAATTCTATTTTTCCCACACTTACTTCTTTAGGGCAGCCTGACGAGTCAAGGGACCAGCAGCCTTCTTGTTCCTTTCTACCACCAGACTTTCCAGGCTTTCTGTTTTGTTGAGGACATTGCCTGCTGGGATCTGTTCAAAGGTTTGGGAAATCAGGAATCTGCCCTGGGAAGAGTTTCCACGGGCACCAGTATAGGAGAGGGCATCGGCATCACGCATTGCCTGGATGATTTCTTCCCTGGTGAAGGAAGGCTGGATGCGGGCATATCTCTTGTCCTTAGAATCCCTGGCCAGGATGATGCCATTTTTGGTGTGGTAGTTGATGACATGATCATTGTTTCGCTTCATGTCTGAAAGAATTTTCACCTGTTTGGCACGCCTGTCAGTCAAGTTTTCATGAATGATGACCCCTGCAGCCTCCGTTTGGTTGAATTTAGCCTGGTACACTTTGTTCCTATCATCCATGTCCTGGAATTTCACTACCACCCTCTTCTTGTTTCTCAGGCGGTGACAAGCCACCACTTCTCCCTTCATGTCCACCTTTAACTTTTCCTTGATAACTTTGATCGCCATGGCCCTAGTCTCGTCAGTGGATTCATCTTTCTTTGGCTCTGGGACTCCCTCCCCACTCAGAATCAAACACGATTTCCTGGAGTACTGCTCTACCTCATCAATGGTGTCCTCTAATTTTTTGACAGCCTTGTGAAGCTCAGAATTTTCTTTTTTCAGGTTTTCATTCTCTACCTTGAGCTGAGCTAACTCTTTTTTGACACCCTCCATCTCCTTACTCACGGCCTCAGCTACAATAGCTTTAATCTCCTCCATCTCCCTCGCTGAACCCCAAAATCAATCACAAAATCAAAAAAGACACAAAGAAATTATGATAAAAAGCAAAAAAGGACAAAAGTGAAAAGCAAAAACTGGTAAACTATCAACTACACCCAACAAATCGAATCGAATCTACGCGTCACAATCGCCACGAGGAAACACTTCCACGCTCGACCAAGGTCAGACCGGGAATGAAATAAATGCATTTTTTATTCTCGAAAGTCGAAAAGCCAGAAATTTTCGTCGATTTCGGACGCTGCGGGGCAAGGCCATCTATAGACTGCGGGGTGTATTTAGGTACCTAAAATGTCACCCCGCTGGCCTGGATCCACCAGTAAGGTCAGGTGGCCTACCATTTTTTTTTTTCAAAATAAAAAATAAAAATCATGGCATCAGGGCTGTGACGAAAAATGAGTGGCCTAAATCCGATGAGAAAACTGGATTTGGGGGTACCCTAGGTTTGGCTTCTGAGCCTCTGGCCCCCCCAGTGAAAATTCCTTAGAGGGGGCCCTGGTTTCCGAGATATAGCCTCGGGCAATTCCTGGAGGTCACGCTGCAACCCTATGTTTGGCGGCTTATAACTCAGAAACTATTGGTTTTCTATGATAAAAACGTTATACGGTTCAACTTGCAATCAACCAACAAACATTTTGGCTATCTCGGATTTTCAATTTTTGAAAAATTTGATCACGTGACCTCTTGACCTATTTTTTGAAGAGTGACCTTGATATTTTCTTAACTGAAAGTTGCAATTTTGTCTGATGACGATTAAAGCCTTATCAATTGACATTCATATGCGATAATAAAAAAGTGGCTTTCGGCCTGCGTTGACCTCAGGTCACGTCATTTTTGTGACCTGCCCATTATAAGTCAATGGCAGAAATATCGGCTACCACCGAAAGTCGAAACGCATCTGATCGGTTCAAATACTTTCGAATCATGTTGAGTTAGGCTATTATTGATGGCACTGGTGCAGCTTTGCATCAGTGACCCGCTGAAAGGTCATCCGAGGTCACCCGTTGAACACACGACAACAATTTTCCTTTTTTTGCTGTACCTTTTTCTAATAAAGAAAGAGACGTGAAATAGGCACCATTATGTTTGCTTTGGCCTAGCGCCAGTTCGCTTTGAATTTCGATATCGATGACCTAAGGTCAGGTCAATTTCTTGACCACCCCATTATAAGTCAATTGGGGAAAAATCAGCTCCCTTATTTTTACACTAAAACGCGTCGGAATTGCCTAATATACTATGAGTGACTTCATATACGATCAACTTTGACTACGCTGAGACCTTTTTTGCTCTTGAGCAACTGTAAGGTCATGTGACGTCATTGAAGGTCACCAAATGTTTTTTTTTGCTAATAACTCCTTACAGGTTCAAGATACAGCCGAGCGGATGGGCTCATTGTGTTCAGCTCGTCAAGAATCATATATATATAAAACCAACAGTTTCTGAGTTATAAGCCGCCAGACATAGGGTTGCAGCGTGACCTCCAGGAATTGCCCGAGGCTATATCTCGGAAACCGTTGCTCGGAGAAAAAATCCCTGCCACAGCTGGCTTCCCCGCCCATCACAACCCATTAGACCAATTTTAAGCAAAAAATAATATATGAGGGTGTAATTTTTTTTGTCGATCTATCGTGGAATGCTCCACCGTGCAATAGTGTGGTGGATCCATCAAGCCTGACCGAGAAAGGGCCTGCTATAATTTGAAAGTCACTGAACCAATTGATGTGGGGAATGGACGAGGATGTCAATTGCTTCGGTGACTCAAATTTAGCAGTCCTTCCACGGTCAGGCTTGATGGATCCCGCACTGTTGCGCGGTACTTTTAACACCCTCGCCCATGTGTGTGTGTGTGGGGGGGGTTGGTGCAACCCCCCCCCCCCCCTGAGGTTTTTCTTAGCTACACGCCGAACCGTTTCAGATAGCCTGCTCAAATTTTCAGTACCCTCTGGGGCATCCTTTGCGCAACTTTTGGTATTTTTTTTGTCAAGGTCATGTCAGGTCACGGAGTTATGACGTCATAAAGGGAACAACCTCCGGCCAGATTTACGCCAAATTGGAGATTGCTTCACATTGGTATATGTAAATGCCGACTGACCTGACACACTGATGGATTGTTTTAGAATCACAACTGGCTGATTTGACATTGGCACAATGTCCGTTGACATTTTGAAGGTTACTTAAGGTCAAGGTAAGGTCAGTGACCTCGGTTGACCTGTAATGACTTCTTGCACTTGTATGCCTTTTCGGGGTATTTTGATGCCCTGAATTCGAATTTGCTATCCATTTCAGGCATCGTCGGCTGTTTCTTGTAGTTCATTTTGGGTCAGGGTCAAGTCAGTGACGTCACACGCCTGACGTGACCCAATGCTACAATGACTACTGCAGTGTACAAGTAGAGTTATGACACATTTTTAGAGTTATGACATCGAAATACACACCAAACGATAGAGAATTGATCAAGGATCACGATAGTGAAGGTTTCAAGTCGACATCTCTTGCCGTTTTGCCGCAATCGGCGCGGAAATCTGAAAAAGTTAGATTTTTTCCGAAAATTTGACCTTTGACCGGTCATAAGTAGGTCAAATGTTGAACCAGGCCCAAAAAATATACCACCAATCGGGAGATCTCGTTGAGAACAATCCGTTGGTCTTTTCCGCTAAGCTCTACGACGCTCCGTTTTCAAACGCCAGGGAGGGGGGGTCACAACCAACCCCCCCCCTGCATGGGCGAAGGTGGCAAAACACCGTTTACGGGCGAGGGTTAACCCGGCAGTTGCTGGGGTATTTCGCCACCCACCGTTTGCTGGGGGGGGGGGCGTTAAACGCCCCCAGCCGATAACTCGAGAACCAATAGGCGCAGCGAAACGCACGAGGCGGCAAACGAAAGAACGCAACAAGACGCTTCAGATGAGTACTTTGAAGTTGAATTTTGAGGTCACAGGTCGGGTCAAGGTCAGGTCAAACACCTGAAATCGGGCTTTCAGTAGCATGGACTTCAGGACTTCGCAATGGGCGCCTCTCGTCATAAACTCTGTCAAAACGGTGCACAATCCATCATATAAGGCCTACAAGAGTGTCAGTTCCATGTAGGGGTCAGTCAAGCATAGGTCAGGGTCAAGGTCAGGTCAACCCGGTAGGCACATATCCTCGAAAATCAAAACTGATATTCGCAGCGTGTGACACATGTTTTATGGGTAATTTGGGGCGTAGAACACGATGGTGACATTCATTTTATCATATGTGTACGTGTTTGGCTAAAAAAAGTTCAATTTAAGAAATGCATGTATCATGGTCGTGAAGTAGTCACGAGAAATTGCCAAGATTCAGTTCAAGATTTTGGACAATGTGGAACGATAATCAATAATCGAAGATAGCCATTTGATTGTTCATGGTATTGGCAGTCTAATGGCGTTTACGGCATGTCTGTATGTCTATTTTGTGATTTTATATGATTTTTTGAACACATGCCGTTTTTGGTCGAAAAGTCAGAAATCATGACGTCACTAAAACCACGATATCTCAAAAAATTTCCGACCGATTTTTTTGAAACTTTGTCACAATAAACTTCAATCAATTCCCTACAGGTAACCAAAATTTGGCGCGCCTGCGGCGCGCCGTTTTTATGCTATGGCCCGGCGAAAAAAGTGGGGGCGTTTAACGCCCCCCCCCCAGCAACTCGCGGGTTAAGATAGGCTGCACGTATGTACGTACGTACCTATACATTATAGCCGTTTTCACGACGGCAATTTGGTACATATTTGGTGCAGATTTGGTCATTTTAGGTTCAGTGTGCTTCTAAGTAGCTATCAGCTAAGGTTGCACTAATTGCTTATATGCATGCTTTGCCAAATTATCAGACATTATTATGACTTAAAACCCTGAAAAAAATCATGGGATGAAGATATTTGCTTTAAAAAAAAAGTTTGGAGCAGATTTGGTCAAATTAGGTGCAATCGTCAGATAGACCGTCGTGAAAAGGTAATTAGCCCTCGCAATTATAAGAGGGAGGGGAGAGGTCGAACGGACCCCCTCGGTTTTTCGCGAATAATTCGCGCAAAAAGCAGCCGATCGCGACAAACTTTTAGTATCCTCGGTTTAATCAATTTTGCACATACTCTTAAAATTTTATGACCCTGACCCAAATGAGCTTCGACCTGTGAACTGATTCTCAGACACTGTTCCGCCGGCATTGCGATTTGGCGTATGTCGGCTCACATTATCCGCGCATTTCCAGTCTTTTTGTGGTTGTAAACGCTCAAACATGTGAAATGATGCTGGTCCAATGCATTATTGTGGATGTCAACATTACGTGAGGGTTATGTCAAAGTCATTGATCTTTGATGACTTTGGCTCACTTTTTCGACTTTACATGTTTCACGTTAGTGTTTGGAGTTGATTTCAAATTTAGCGCCCATTTGAAGATTTACGAAGTAATTAGATTTGATGCCTTCGTAACATGTAACGAAGCTACCAATGGTGGTCTACACCTACTATGGATAGCCAGCAGGACGCCTATTGGTTGACATGACCTGACCTGACCCGGCCTGGCCTAAATGCATGAAAACATAATCTGTGACAAAAAATAACGTCGTTCGGGATCAGCACCCCGAAAACCCAAAACAACCTTACTTTACGAGCTTCTAACAAGTTCCGATTTTCCGAACCTTTGGGAATTGACCTGACCTGAAAGGTCGACCAAGGACCTAGGACCTTAAAATTGGGTATGATCGGCTTCCTCTCGTCGCAGGCAGAACGCTCTTTTTTCCCACTAAGTTCTAGCTCTATCAGGGGCCAAAGGGCAAGGGATGTCCAACGGACCCCATTCCGCTATACGTAAGATGCTGCCGCTGGTAAAACACCTATCAACGGGCGAGCGTTAACCCGCGCCCGGCTGGGGGTCCTGGATTTCCACGCCCTGCTGGGGGGATGTTTGAACATCCCCCCTTCTAACTCGGCTCCTGGGCCACGTAGCGATACGCGGAAGGCGGCGTTCGAAAGAGCGTCAAAAATAATGAGGAAATCACTTGGTCAATTTTTGGTCAGGTCAAAGGTCAGGTCACCAGAGGTCATTGAAGGCAAAATTTCGCCGAATTCCAGGTCGAATGTCGACAATTTCCAAGAAGCCAACGCATAACTCGGGAACCAATAGAGCTACAGTGCCACGGTAAAGCGCATTCGATAGCCCTATTAACGCCCTTTCTGAGTAATTCTCTCAGATTTGACCTGACGTCAACAGTTTTGCCTGCAGGGGGCAAAAACTGCAAAAATAGCCGATTTTTCGGAAACAGTTTTTCTGCAATAACTTTTGACCCAAGCCTTGTACGAGCTTACTTTTACCGGCATCGTGTTCCTCTCGTCAAGACGCATCGAATAAAATATAACTTGACCTTAAAAAGTCAACTTGAAAATTTGACCTCAGGTCAAGGTCATGACCTGACCGGAAAGGGTCATGTTGCATATCAGTCGATCCGTATCGTCGAGCTGAACACATCTAAGGCGTTTTCATCGCTCTAGCATGCCTCTATCAAAAGTTATTTGCGAAAAACTGTTAGATACCATTCGTGACCTAAGATGACCTCAGGGCATAAACAGGTGTCACGGACACCATTTTCATGTTCAGTGTGTCTAAACCAATTGTAATTCAGTGTTTGAGAGTGTTTATAATGTCTTTCGTCCAAAAGAGGCGCATTTCAATTTTCTCCCATTGACTTATAATGGGGAGGTCGCAAAATTGACCTGACCTTAGGTCATCGATATCAAAATTCTGAGATATAAATTTTGTACATGCTATTGCTCTTAGCAATCGCTGAAAGTTTCAAAGCGATCGGTCACTCGGTGTAGCTATGACAGACATCGAAACTTTTTATGAGGTGAGGTCACTTCAAATAACCTGGTGACCTGACCTTGAATGACCTTGGTCTGAAATTTTAACTACATGTGTAAAATTGATGTATGATAAGGTGTACCAAAAACGGCGGCGCTCCGCGCCGCCGTTTGTGAGATATTCGCGAAAAACCACAAGGGGGTTGTTCAAACACCCCCCAGCAGGGCGCGGGCTAACCCGCGAGTTGCTGGGGGGGGGGGGGGCGTTAAACGCCCCCACTTTTGCGCCAAATTTTGGGTACCTGTAGGGAATTGATGGAAGTTTATTGTGACAAAGTTTTAAAAAAATCGGTCGGAAAATTTTTGAGATATCGAGGTTTTAGTGACGTCATGATTTCTGAGTTTTCGACCAAAAACGGCATATGTTCAAAAAATTATATAAAATCACAGAATAGATATACAGACATGCCATAAACGCCATTAGACTGCTAATACCATTAGCAATCAAATGGCTATCTTCGATTATTGATTATTGTTCCGCATTTTCCAAAATCTTGAACTGAATCTTGGCAATTTCTCGTGACTACTTCACGACCATGATACATGCATTTCTTAAATTGAACTTTTTGAGCCAAACACGTACACATATGAGAAAAGGAATGTCACCATCGTGTTCTACGCTCCAAATTACCCATAAAACATGTGTCACAGGCTGCGAATATCAGTTTTGATTTTCGGGGATATGTGCCCACCCGGTTGACCTGACCTTGACCCTGACCTATGCTTGACTGACCCCTACATGGAGCTGACACTCTTGTAGGCCTTATATGATGGATTGTGCACCGTTTTGACAGAGTTTATGACGAGAGGCGCCCATTGCGAAGTCCTGAAGTCCATGCTACTGAAAGCCCGATTTCAGGTGTTTGACCTGACCTTGACCTGACCTGTGACCTCAAAATTCAACTTTAAAGTACTCATCTGAAGCGTCTCGTCGCGCTCTTTCGTTTGCCGCCTCGTGCGTTTCGCTGCACCTATTGGTTCTCGAGTTATCGGCTGGGGACGTTTAACGCCCCCCCCCCCCCAGCAAACGGTGGGTGGCGAAATACCCCAGCAACTGCCGGGTTAAGGGGGCATCAGGACAATAATGGCGCGGTGTGTCACAATTACTCCCAAGCTACTTGCCAACAGCTGCCATTTTTCAAAATATTATTTTGAGATAAAGTTTCAAATAATGAAAGCATTGTAATAAAGTTGTAAATTAAATCGATACCTTATCTAAAAACGTACTGAAAAACGATTTATTCATAGTAAAATTATAAGCTTGATGCGTTTTTACGTTGCTTTCCTGCTGCTGCAGAGGGTTTTTTAATCGTCTATATCTTCAAAACCGGCCATTTCTTAGCATATTGCTGTTTTTTTGTCTCTAGAAAATTAGTTGGGCTTTAAAAATCTTCAAATGAAGTTAGTCATTTTTACGTTGCAAAGGAATGGAGTACCCCTTGCAAGCATCAGGGGTAACGTCACTCAGGATCTGTCTCTGATTGATGGGCGGGGGAGTGACTGTACCTTCTATAGATGGCCTTGAGTCAAATAATTTATTAACCCGCGCCCCGTTGAGGTCTGGCAGGTTCCACGTCCTGTTGGGGGGGGGGGAGGTGTCGAAGGGCCCCCGTAATATCTCCGGAATCAATAGCCGGATCGGAAAAATTCAAACGGCATTCGAAAGAGCTCATCGAGATGCACGAGATAGCATATATTTGACCTTGATATTTGACCTGTGACGTCACAGGGAGGTCAAAAAAGGTGAAATCAGTCTAATTTACAATGACGAGAAGTCGATCATAAAAATGAAATCTAAGTTTCCAAAATGAGTCTGGATATGATGTATATGATAGATTTGGCATGTGGATAGTCACCTGAGTGGATGATGACCTGTGACGTCACAAAAGAAGTCAGCCTCGACCAATCAGAAAACACTTTCGTGAATGGTAAGGAAAGGCATGTTAAGAGCTTCCAGTCCCAGACCTGACGTCTCGTGGACTCTACAAGTTCCCCGGTGCCATGGAGGCTGTGAAGGAGATGTAGATGTAGACGTAGAAGTCCAGATGTGGGCTCGTGTTTCATGACAAGAGCTCTGAGTTGCATTTTAACCAGTTTTAATGACCCGGATAAGGAGAACCGGATTTTTAGAACTTATCCATACCTTCAAAACTCATGGAAACGTCTTAAATTCTTCCAATTTTGAGTACCCCAGTGCAAAATTCGCCCCGACGGGTTGTCGGTCGTACCCCAACCACATTTCACACTACTATGAACAATAAATGCACACACTAAAATCGCTATTACCGATAGGCTCATCCAATCAAGTTTCGATAAACCCGTTCATCATCATCTCCTGCGGTTTCGAACACGCCTGTTAGATGGCTTCCGATGCTCGTCGAGGTCGGAATTTCCAAATGCGCTGCTCATGCTTACTTTGTGGTGCGGTGGTGGTGCGTCGGGCCACGCGCTCTGACTCCGGCCAAGAAAAATGCGTCAGCTGATCATTGTCATTTCTACCACTTGCGTGTGGTGAAATGGGGTCATAACTTAAGAGACGGCTGTTTCATATCAATTATTTGGCTCAGGCCCGGGTGACCTACGCCCGGGTGGCCTACGCCCGGCTGACCTACGCCCGAATTGCCTACTCCATCGAATGTCTACGCCCGGGTGACCTACGCCCGGGTGACCTACGCCCGAATCGCCTACTCCATCAAATGTCTACGCCCGGGTGACCTACGCCCGGCTGACCTACGCCCGAATTGCCTACTCCATCGAATGTCTACGCCCGGGTGACCTACGCCCGGCTGACCTACGCCCGAATCGCCTACTCCATCGAATGTCTACGCCCGGGTGACCTACGCCCGGCTGACCTACGCCCGAATCGCCTACTCCATCGAATGTCTACGCCCGGGTGACCTACGCCCGGCTAACCTACGCCCGAATCGCCTACTCCATCGAATGTCTACGCCCGGCTGACCTACGCCCGGCTGACCTACGCCCGAATCGCCTACTCCATCGAATGTCTACGCCCGGCTGACCTACGCCCGGCTGACCTACGCCCGAATCGCCTACTCCATCGAATGTCTACGCCCGGCTGACCTACGCCCGGCTGACCTACGCCCGAATCGCCTACTCCATCGAATGTCTACGCCCGGCTGACCTACGCCCGAATCGCCTACTCCATCGAATGTCTACTGCTCCCCTCCTGTCCGATTAACGAGTGAAGATTTCGCATACCAAAGTGACCCTTCCGGGGGAACTGGCACTCACAGTCAGGTAACAATGGGAAGGGTCGGAGGGACCGACCGCCGTGCCGCATGGTGACAGGTGATTCCCGGGACGTCCGAGCGTCGCCTTTCAGACGCATCGCCTGCCTTCCCTCCCGCCGCGCCGTGCCGCGCCGCACAAAGCAGACGGATTCTGTCGCGGCGCGACCTACCCGACCAGGCTGTCATCATCGGCGGAGAGCCTGAACTGCTTTTTTTTTAAGCGTTGAGCTGATCAAGCTTGAGTAGCCATGCTTGCGTATTTCACGCTTCAGCCCTGCTGTGAGCCATGATTTATGATTTCTCATTTCAGATCTTAACAATGATCTTAGGTAGGAAGAACCGTGAGAAACGCCCCTCCCCCTAAGCCCTCGCCGGTATGGGGGGGGGGTCGAACAGCCCCCTCTCGGTTTTCGCAAATAACTCGCGTAAAAACCCGCTGATCGCGACGAAACTTTCATTACCCTCGCGTTCATTAATTTTACACCTACCCTGACAATTTCATGACCCTGACGCAAATCACCTTTGACCTGTGACCTACTTTTCGAGACCATGTTTGGCCGGAATCGCGATTCGGCGTATGTCGTCTCCTATTAGCCGCGCGTTTGCATGGTATGCAATGTCACCAAAGAAAAAGCCAACGTCATTTATCAAATATCAAAGCAAATTGGCAATATCTAGCACAACGAAACACATAAATCAACACCTAACGAGGCCGGCCGAGTCCACGATACCACCATGGCGACCGCTCAAGTCCAACTGCCCGGCAACTGGCCAATCAGGGAGCTTGTTTGTCATAAACCGAAAAAAACGAAAATGTTTACACGTGGAGACAGTACTTTGAAGGCAATCCTTCTGCTATTACTACCATCTCACGGCGAAATGGATGCAATGGAAAGTGTGGAAAGCGATGAAACGCAATTCGATTAAGCCAATGATCATGGCAAGTACCTACTCAGACAACCATGCCAATAACTTCTGTTGCTATTCCGACGATGTGGATGTCAAATAATTACATAGTGAGTCTATGGATAACAGATATTACGATATCAGATCATTTCAGATAATTGATAATTAACTGATGTCATAGCGGTGATAACAATAGGGTAACGTGATGATACCCCTATAACTATCTTTACAGCGAAAATCGAGGGGTTAACCTTCGCCCCAGTGGGGGGGGGGCATATGTTACCACCCTGTCGCGTTTTTTGCGTGTGAATAAAAAACCGCGGCGCGTAGCGCCGCGCCGCTTGGAGTAGCTTTTGGTACATCAATTTTGGACAATGTGTGAAATTTTTGACCCCAGGTTATGTCAGGTCAGGTCACCAGGTCAAGTTAACTGACCAAGCCTAAAAAAAAGTTTGCAATCATGTCCAGCCTGCAGTATTTGTCAGAAAGGTTTGAAACTTGGTGGATTGCATGCTGTTATGGGCGCCTACAATTTGTATATCTCGGATTTTTTATATCCGTGACCTAAGGTCAGGTCAGTGGCGTGACCTTTCCATTACAAGTCAATGGAGAAAAATGAAAATGCCTCTAGATCCGTGTGTACGCATCGGAACAGTCCAAATATTTCAGAATCACAATGATTTAGTCCACTCGTAGTGACCAAGGTGTCATTTTTGCTGATAGCCTCTAGACAGGTCATCCGAGGTCACTTGAGGCTACAAACAGTTTTTTGCCAATAACTGGCGATTGGAAAAAGATAGAACGCTGGAGATGGTCTCATTGTGTTTGTCTTGTTGAGACGCATCGACTGATATGCAACATGACCTTTTTCGATAAGGTCATGACCTTGACCTGAGGTCAAATTTTCAAGTTGACCTTTCAATGTCAAATTATAGTTCATTCGATGCGTCTCGGCGAGGGGAACACGATTCTGGCAATAGAAATGTCGTGGCTTTTTGTAGTCGAAAGTTATTGTCGAAAAACACTTTTCGTAAAAACAGCTATTTTTGGAGTTTTTGCCCTCTGGAGGCTAAACCGTTGACCTGAGGTCAATATTGATAATGACCTTTTCAAAAGAAGAGTTCAAAAGCTATCGTTTGCTGTTCCATGCGTTTTTCTAGCTACCATAGTTCCTGAGATAGCGGCATGTTTTCTGAAAAATATAATGACAATTGGCAAATTTTGACCTTTGATGACCTCTGGTGACCCCAATATTGCTCTAAGGTGAAAAATGACCGAATACGAGGGGGTATCGAAAAGTTCTGATCATCACCATGAATTAGATGTGATAGAAATTTGATTTTTTACATGATGTTCATTACTCCTTTACAAGTCACCACATACGACCGCAAACTTATTGCATCGTTTCTTGAGATGCCTCAGGCGGTCATTGTAGGACCTTCGCCTTGTCCCGTAAATCACTGCTCCACCTCATCAATGACGTCATTTCTGGCCTTTAATCACCGACCATACTGTGGATTTTTCATCTCCTGTAACAATCAAGAGTCAGTTAATACCCGGTCAGGTGAATTTCTTAGATGCGGTATGATTTAATGTCCACATCATGTTGATTTTTAAATCGCAGCTCAGGACGAATGGGCGTGGGCGCTGTCGGTGCGGATAAAACATCTGTCTTGGGCTTTTTTGCGGCGATTCTGCTTGAGGCCATCTGGCAACTTCTTCAAAAGTGTGCAGTAGTGCTTGCTTAGCATTATCCGACCATCATCAAGACAGTCGGTAATGACTATCCTACGCCAAATCCAGAACACTGATAGCATTGGCCTTCCATATCGGCTTCTGCATCTTCGCCTTTTATGAAGGACAGATGTGCCGTGCTTAAACTTCTTGATCATCTTTTTGTCTCTGGATCATACACATAGACCCAGCATTCGTCACAGGTCACTAAATGATCGAAGATGTCTTCAATTTCCTAAAAAAAAAAACTAGTTTTCATTTCGAAAGGCCAAGACGCATTTGTCTCTTGAACAAAGTAGACACACGAACTTCTAAGCGGGCTGACTCCTTTATCGTCTGTCGTTCTTCGCCGATAATATTTTCAGGCACTGCCTGCATTGAGACCTTTCTGTTGCACAATCATCTGAAAGGTCACACGACGATCTGTAAGGATGAGGTCCTCCACTTCCTTCACAGTCACCACCTTGTCAGTCACTGGTAGTCACTCACTTCTTGACTCCCCTGCAAGGGTCATGCAACCAAGTTGAAACTTATTTCTTCATTTTCGGTAAGTGCATTAGATGGGCTTTCCTAGCTATAAACTAATTTCACGTTCTTGATGTGTTTTATCAGTGTGATACCGTTTCAAATGCATTAGTTGGATGACGGTTCGGTCCTCAATGGGCCCAATACTCATCTTTTTTACTTCTAAGTCTCTCCTACATAAGATAAAACCTTTTCTCAGGATTCTCTTTGCGGGAACATTGTTCTTAAGAACCAAATATAATACCAACCAAAAATCATCAAAATCGGTCTATATCTTCTATGTGATGATCAGAACTTTTCGATACCCCCTCGTACTTTCAAACGTACGCATTGAGAGCTATCGACTGCTTTTTACCGCGTCTTTCTAGCCTTCTTAGTTTTTGAATTAGAGGTGGGTGGTAACATATGCCCCCCCCCCCTCACTAGGGCGAAGTTGGCTGAGACCGCCACTGGGGCGCGGGTTAATAGAAGCCATGCGCCAGATACCGGCACTGTGGGACGAGAGGGCCACGGCATACAGCGCACGAAGGGCGGAGAAAGATGTTCTTTCTCTGAAATTGAAATTGTTCTGAAATTGTAATTGTTCTGAAAGACTGACAAACTAAAACCGTAAAAAGCGCAAAACTCGCAAAACTCGCAAAAGCGTCTGTTAAAAAGCGAAAAAAGCGCAAAACTCTCGTTTGCTAAAACGCGTAAAAACCGAAAATGTTTACACGTGGAGACAGTACTTTATATAACGCTAGAGAGTCTTTGGAGTAATACCCGAGAACTGAGAAGCCATCTTTCCTCACTGTCCCCTACGTGTCGATCTGAGCTTGAACTTGCCTACGTGCCGATCTGAGTTCAGGTCTAGCAGTTTCCACGTCCTGTCGGGGAGGGGGGGGGGCAAAGGCAATCCGTCCCAGCTCAAATAACAATATCTATAAGCAAATTCGTTATCAGCACCCCGAGAAAGCCGCATTGCAACCTTTTTACGATGTTCTAACAGGGCCTAATTTTCCCGACTTTTGGGTTATTGACCTGACCTGCAAGGTCAACCAATAACCTAGGGTCTTAACCCGCGAGTTGCTGGGGGGGGGGGCGTTAAACGCCCCCACTTTTTTCTCCGGGCCATAAGGCGCGCCAAATTTCGGGTACCTGTAGGGAATTCATTGAAGTTTATTTTGACAAAGTTTCAAAAAAAATCGGTCGGAAAACTTTTGAGATATCGAGGTTTTAGTGACGTCATGATTTCTGAGTTTTGGACCAAAAACGGCATATGTTCCAAAAATCATATAAAATCACAGAATAGACATACAGACAAGCCGTAAACGCCATTAGACTGCCAATACCATGAACAATCAAATGGCTATCTTCGATTATTGATTATCGTTCCGCATTTTCCAGAATCTTGAACTGAATCTTGGCAAATTCTCGTGACTACTTCACGACCATGATACATGCATTTCTTAAACTGAACTTTTTGAGCCAAACAGGTACACATATGATAAAATGAATGCCACCATCGTGTTCTACGCCCCAAATTACCCATAAAACATGTGTCACAGGCTGCGAATATCAGTTTTGATTTTCGGGGATATGTGCCTACCCGGTTGACCTGACCTTGACCCTGACCTATGCTTGACTGACCCCTACATGGAGCTGACACTCCTGTAGGCCTTATATGATGGATTGTGCACCGTTTTGACAGAGTTACTGACGAGAGGCGCCCATTGCGAAGTCTTGAAGTCCATGCTACTGAAAGCCCGATTTTAGGTGTTTGACCTGACCTTGACCCGACCTGTGACCTCAAAATTCAACTTTAAAGTACTCATCTTAAGCGTCTCGTCGCGTTCTTTCGTTTGCCGCCTCGTGCGTTTCGCTGCGCCTATTGGTTCTCGAGTTATCGGCTGGGGGCGTTTAACGCCCCCCCCCCCAGCAAACGGTGGGTGGCGAAATACCCCAGCAACTGCCGGGTTAAAATTAGGTATCATCGGCTTCCTCTTTTCACGGGCAACACGCTCGTTTCTTCCCGCGAAGCTGTAGGTCGATCAGGGGCCAAACGGCAAGGGGGGTCCAACGGACCCCTCTCCCCTTGTATACGTTCGCGGCTGGCAAAACACCCGAATACGGGCGAGAGTTAATGCATTGAAACATTGAAGCAATGATGATGGCTTTGATTACGCTTTGATATTAACCCGCGCCCCGTTGGGCTCTGCCGAGCAACGCGCCCCGTTGGGGGGGGGGGCCATTTTGGCCCCCCCCCCTAAGATCTCGAGAACCACGCAACGTAGCGACAAGCGGCAAACGGTGTTGGATAGCCCTATCAGGGAACTACCTTGTGACCCAATTCATTGACCTAGGTCAAACCGATGACGTCACAGGTCAGGTCAAAGGTCCAATTTTCACCGTTTACAGGCATTTCAAGAAATGCGTTGTAAAGTCGAGTAAAATGCATTTCATTGAAAATCATCGATGGGGAAATGTTCTTCAAACACATATTTTGCTAGTTGAGGTCACTGATACCAGGTCAGGTCACTGAGGTCAGGTCACTGGGGGGTCACAATATGAAAGTGTCGTGTGATACATGTTTTATGGTCCATTTTACATAACAAATGCGATTATGTGGGTCAGGCAGCCTTTGGGGCCAGCTTAGGTCACGTTTTGGTCAAGGTCAGGTCAAGGTCAGGTCAAGGTCAGGTCAAATAAGGTCAAATTTCAAAGTTGATATTTTTGCATAAAATGGGTATCGAATCGATGCAGCTCGTCACGGGGAGTTCAATGGTGGTCTTTGTTTTGCCGTACGAGGTCTAGAATCGCTAAAAATTGAGTTCAAAAATTTGACGTCATCATTTTTGAACAGTCTTTTCGCTATAACTTGGCCAAAAAACGAGATATCGATCTGAAATTTGGTATGTATATAGAAGAGCGCAGGGACTATCACATATATTCCGGTTTTTTCGAAATTCGGAAAATTTTTGGATTTTTTTTTAGTTTTTCTAAAAAAATCAATTTTTTTAAATTTTTTGGGTCAAAAACCCAAAATTTTGAAAATCCGAGATAGCAGTTTTGTAACACCGCTTTTTGTCTATTAGACCATATAAAGAACTTTGAAATTGCTTGATAACTGTAGATTTGGTGAGCGTTTCAAGATTGCATGTTTTTTGCTCATTTTTGCTCGAACATGACCTCAGTTTGACCTCAATAACTCCTGACCTAAGGTGACCTAAGACTTGAAATTTGGTGTGAAGGTGTCAAATTGATGCCCGGAAAGGTACTGAAAATTTGGCGGCGCTGCGCGTCGCCGTTTTCTTGCTATTCAGGAAAAACCACAGGGGGGGGGGCAAAATGCCCCCCCCCCCAACGGGGCGAGGGTTAAACATAAACTAATTGAGATTGATTCTATTCATAGCAATACCTTAATTGGTTTGACCTGAGTATGGCTACCGGCAACCCCTACATCGTATATAGTCACGTGAGAGATCATGTAACACTGTGCACAAATAATACTCACTATAAACAAGGTCATATAAAGCGACTTGACTATGTAAACACTGAGCTCATGTACGGCCAGCGCTGTGCGGCCAGGCACCGGGAGCCCGGCCCCAGCCGGGAGGGCGCGGTGCTGGAGCGCCAGACCGTCTGGGAGGTGCGTCCACCCCCTATTCACGGCGCGGTCCCGGCTCGCCTCACGGTTACGCTGCCGCCACCGTTCAGATACGCCCCCTGTCATGAGACGGCAGGGGTGGGAAGCTGATTGATGGGGTTACCTTTGAGGTGGGTCCGAGATTTGCTCCGCTGCCCGGTACGCTCTTACAATGGGCGCATCCGATGGTCGGCTCAGTGACGGGGCCCATCCCACTTGCTGCCCCGGCCCACTTGCGGATCTCCTATGGCGCCGCTCACTCATCCATGAATTGAGCAACTAGTGCATCCCAAGATGAAACATACTTAACCCCCGCCCCGTTGGGCTCTGCCGAGCAACGCGCCCCGTTGGGGGGGCCATTTTGCTCCCCCCTAAGATCTCGAGAACCACGCAACCTAGGGACAAGCGGCAAACGGTGTTGGATAGCCCTATCAGGGAACTACCTTGTGACCCAATTATATTGACATAGGTCAAACCGATGACGTCACAGGTCAGGTCAAAGGTCCAATTTTCACCGTTTACAGGCGTTTCAAGAAATGCGTTGTAAAATCGAGTAAAATGCATTTAATTGAAAATCATCAATGGGGAAATGTTCTTCAAACACATATTTTGCTATTTGAGGTCACTGATACCAGGTCAGGTCACAGAGGTCAGGTCACTGGGGGGTCACAATATGAAAGTGTCGTGTGATACATGTTTTATGGTCCATTTTACATGACAAATGCGATTATGTGGGTCAGGCAGCCTTTGGGCCCCAGCCGGGAGGGCGCGGTGCTGGAGCGCCAGACCGTCTGGGAGGTGCGTCCACCCCCTATTCACGGCGCGGTCCCGGCTCGCCTCACGGTTACGCTGCCGCCACCGTTCAGATACGCCCCCTGTCATGAGACGGCAGGGGTGGGAAGCTGATTGATGGGGTTACCTTTGAGGTGGGTCCGAGATTTGCTCCGCTGCCCGGTACGCTCTTACAATGGGCGCATCCGATGGTCGGCTCAGTGACGGGGCCCATCCCCTGCGCTGCCCCGGCCCACTTGCGGATCTCCTAGAGTAGCTTAGGTCACGTTTTGGTCAAGGTCAGGTCAAGGTCAGGTCAAGGTCAGGTCAAATTAGGTCAAATTTCAAAGTTGATATTTTTGCATAAAATGGGTATGGAATCGATGCAGCTCGACATGGGGAGTTCAATGGTGGTCTTTGTTTTGCCGTACGTGGTCTAGAATCGCTATAATTGAGTTCATAAATTTAACGTCATTATTTTTGAACAGTTTTTTCGCTATAACTTGGCCAAAAAACGAGATATCGATCTGAAATTTGGTATGTATATCGAAGAGCGCAGTGACTATCACATATATTCCGTTTTTTTCGAAATTCGGAATTTTTTTGATTTTTTAAGTTTGTCTAAAAACTTTTTTTTTTTTTGAATTTTTGAGGGTCAAAAACCCAAAATTTTGAAAATCCGAGATAACAGTTTTGTAGAACTGCTTTTTGTCTACCAGACCATATAAAGAACTTTGAAATTGCTTGATAACTGTAGATTTGGTGAGCGTTTCAAGATTGCATGTTTTTTGCTCGAACATGACCTCAGTTTGACCTCAATAACTGCTGACCTAAGGTGACCTAAGGGCTAAGACTTGAAATTTGGTGTGAAGGTGTAAAATTGATGCCCGGGAAGGTACTGAAAATTTGGCGCCGCCGTTTTCTTGCTATTCAGGAAAAACCACAGGGGGGAGGGGCAAAATCCCCCCACCCCAACGGGGCGAGGGTTTTAATGAGAATCATCTATGATTTGAGCCTATTTTAACCAGATCATACCAAATGTGGCAAAACTTGCGCCAGACGACCGCTTTGAAAATGGCTATTGTCTTGTCAAATGTCATTTCCACTCATGTTTGTGATAAACTACCTAGTTTTTTATAGGTCGGGTGGCCACTGTCCAGGTCACATGAAGATCAGGTCAAGGTCATTTTCCTTGGATAAACCTGTTTGTCGTTTCATAAAGTCTCAGCGTAGTTTTTAGAAGCTGATTTCAACTTACCCTATTAGTGGCAGGCTCCTGGCTACCCCTAGTGGTAAGGGGGCTGTTTTGGACCCCCTTGCTATCTCGAGATCTATCCGGCCGATTTTTTCAAACTTCAAGCGGTATGCGGTTATGCTTCGCGTGATCTAAATTTTGAAAAAAAAAGAAAAGTAAAAACAAAAAACAAATAGGGGGTATTAGGGGTAGGTAAAAACTGCAAATGATACAACATTTTTCAACTGCTCACCATGACCATGTTTTTTTTAAACCAATTTTGAAATAATTACTGCCGATCGATGCAGAATGAACCAATTATCAACATGAATCATAAATATAACCATTTCGAAAAATAAAAGGCGGATACAGGTAATCGAATTAGGAAGCACACAAAATGCAACATAAATCGGTTTCTTCGTTGGTGATATCACGAAAAAGTGTTGGCAATAGTCTTATTATGTGATGGCGTCAGGGTACCGAAGTTGGCAGGTGAAATCGATCTCCCTTTCTTTTCCGGGGTCCACCTATGATCCACCTGGCACCTCTTGTTCATGTTCATCACCTCTTGTTGTGAACCTACAAAAAATGTTCATTTCAATCGCTATTGCATTTGTTATTTTACACACTTAACGTCATGATCTGAATAGAAAATAGTCGCTGTGTGTAATTACTTTCCAATACCTTCCAACATTCACTGGACGCGCCTAGATATTTTTTAATATATAGCTTGCAAGTGTTCCAGAAGATAACTGAATTGAGTCACTCAAGGACAATCTATTACCAAGCCGCTCATTAAATGCTACGTTGCATATCAATATGACATCCCTTTTTTGGACGCCTAGATCGTGCTATTATAACCCTCGCCCTGGCAGGGCATTTTTCGTAACGCGGTCTGGGGGGGGGTCCGACCTCCTGGCGTTTCGAAACTAAGCGTCGTAGCGCTTCCCAACAAAGACCAGTCGATTGCTCTTTACGAGTATTCGCGACTGGTGGTACCTATATTTTTTATCCAGGTCAATACATATTTGACTCCGTTTTGGCTAGTCAACGATCAAATTACGGGGAAAAGCTATAATTTTCCAAGCTATTTAGCCAATAATGGCAACTCTATGAAAGATATCAACATGAAACTTTCACGACCGTGTTTCTCAATGAATTAGCAACAAAATGATGCATAGTTCACTGCAGTTCAGTCATTACTGGCGTGACATAGTCCCCGGAAACACGAGAGTCACACCCGCCGCTGGCGAGGACGGTCCTAATTGACCTGAGGTGACCTTATAAAGATCAAGGAACAATTTTGAAAGCATTTAGATGAAGATTAAACCACAGATTCGGATTCAGGACCTCAAGAAACCCCACTTAACACAGACATGCGAGGTCAATGACCTTCGTTGACCTTAGAAAGGTCAGTATACAATGTAATGATTCATGTCCTGTCAAAATCTGACATAAGTCACACGGAAGGATCGCGCCCGGTTACGCCAGATGTACGATTTTGTCAAAAAGAGTCGGAGGTTTTACCTATTGTGACGTCATAGCACGGTGACCTGACATGACCCGAAAATATTTTTTACCGAAAGATTGAGCTGAAAGTTAGCATGTAGGTAGGCACCCACTAAGCCATGCATATATCCATGTGCCAGATTTGGGGTGCTGCTGCACGTGCGCACGTGCAGGGGTCGATTCCAGATCTCGAGGACAGCTGGACCGATTGCGCTCAAATTTGGTACACGGTTAGGGAGCAGTTGGTAGGGTGCCGTGCAAAAGTCAGTTGGGACCCAGTTGGCACGTGCGCACATGCAGGGTGCCGCTTCCAGATCTCGAGAACGGCTGGGCCGATTGCGCTCCAATTTGGCACATCACTAGGGACCGGTTAGTAGGTCTTGGGGTGCAGTGCACAAGTTATTTGGTGGTACCCCCTCGCACTTTCGCAGGTGCAAGGCTCACCCTCTCGCTCACTCCGTTGGTCTCCCCAAAAGGCGTTTTACTGGTGTGCACGATTACTTTATAAAAATGCTGAAGTGTTGCAAGTGATTGACAAATATTGTCCAAAGCATGCTGCCTTTTTCCAACCAAATTCCGATTTGAGCATAGGACAAAATCGGAGTTCTGAAGGTACAAAATCCAATTGGCACCACACTTACAGATGTGGTAAGGTTGTGATAGGTTTTACCGAACGGAGATATAGACGATCTGTCAACTGACGAGAGAAGCCAACCTCTGTCAACTGGCTGGTGTGCAGCAAGCAGATATTGATATTCTGCAACGGTTATTTTTGTTGTTGTTTTAATCTTTCTTCAATAAGGTATGTTAGAGCTGTTGTGTTGTGCCTATTTGTTTATACACCAAACAACATCGGTGATAGCCAGATAACTATTTCATGGCGTGCAAAGAAAGACTGTTCAAGTTACCCAACGGTCGGGTTATTTGAATACACCGTGACACCGTCACTTGACGGAGAAGCAGGGCTTTACTTTACATTTTTCAAAAAAAAATATATATATATGTTCAACTTGAAACTTGATGCACTCTACGGCAATGACACTTGTTAAGTTGTTCGAAAAGTCAAGTCTGTTCAAGTTGTTCTTAGGACAATTAAAATTGATTCCATCGGCTTCCACTCGCTAAACCCGCTTTCCCTATAGCTCAATCAAGGGATGAATCACTGGGTGGTTCTTTCGACCCCTCCTCACCCTCCTGCAATTGAAGTTAGCCGTTAGCAAAGACACTAATTCGTGCAGGGGCTCATTTTCACTTGTCCTTTTAATGTAATCGGTGACTTAAGCCAGCCGGCCAAATGAACAAAAATCCATACAAACCCAGGTGATGCCACGGGCCCACGGCCCTCATCCTTGTCAGCGTCAACTCCCTCGGCGGCGGCGGCGGCGGCCCGCCGAGCCGTGCGCCGCGGCATGTTACCTGTCGCCGCGCCAGGGGCCGCGGGGCGGGACGCTACCCCCCGCTGCGCCAGGCGACACCCGGGCCTGGGCACCGCCGCGGCGGGCGACGGACGACAATAGAGCAAACAAAGGATGGGGCCGCCAGTCAGCCGGCGTAGTGAATGGGTAAATCCTTACTCGATAATACAGCAGGGACTGCTCCACGAACACGGGCAGGCCGTACGGTAGTAGACATTCGATGGAATAGGCGATTCGGGCGTAGGTCAGCCGGGCGTAGGTCACCCGGGCGTAGACATTCGATGGAGTAGGCGATTCGGGCGTAGGTCAGCCGGGCGTAGGTCAGCCGGGCGTAGACATTCGATGGAGTAGGCGATTCGGGCGTAGGTCAGCCGGGCGTAGGTCAGCCGGGCGTAGACATTCGATGGAGTAGGCGATTCGGGCGTAGGTCAGCCGGGCGTAGGTCAGCCGGGCGTAGACATTCGATGGAGTAGGCGATTCGGGCGTAGGTCAGCCGGACGTAGGTCAGCCGGGCGTAGACATTCGATGGAGTAGGCGATTCGGGCGTAGGTCAGCCGGGCGTAGGTCACCCGGGCGTAGACATTCGATGGAGTAGGCGATTCGGGCGTAGGTTAGCCGGGCGTAGGTCAGCCGCGCGTAGACATTCGATGGAGTAGGCTATTCGGGCGTAGGTCAGCCGGGCGTAGGTCAGCCGGGCGTAGACATTCGATGGAGTAGGCGATTCGGGCGTAGGTCAGCCGGGCGTAGGTCACCCGGGCGTAGACATTCGATGGAATAGGCGATTCGGGCGTAGGTCACCCGGGCTGATCCCAATTATTTTACATAAAATCATATTTCAAACCATAAATTAATGTTCGACAGCCAAACTAAAGAAACAATACCAATACAGGCTTACAGTTTAAGTTCGACATTGTGTTGTCTACGATTAGACAGCTGATAACTCATTCCCGTACGTCGTAACTCTATAATGACCTTTGCTTATTGTCACATGTGCGCCGCATTCGCGACAGTTGCCGACGCCTGTTTGCAGGTCAGCCCACTACAGTTGTTATACATATCGAGAAACCGATAAATTTTTAGCCGAAAACGGCACTATTCCGCAGGCCCATTTTTGATTTTTTTGCGATATTAGGTAAAAACAGAAGCTTCTTATCCTAGGAAAAATAAAATGGCAAATCATTGGAAGGTGGCACACTACCTTTAACAGCAGGTCACTTGGTGCTTCTTTGTTTGGTGTACCTATCCATGGGTCAGGTCAAATGAGGTCAACTGAGGTCAAATGACGTTTTTGCCAATAACTTGGCACATAATGACGCTAGAGCTTAAAAAAGGTGTCATTGTGTTCCTGGTGATCAGCCGAATCGAATGATATGCGACATGATGCAATTTGGTTAACTTGAACTTAATTAATTAACTAAAGTTTACTTAAAGATTAAGAAAAACGTTAAGTACACTGAAGCAAGCTTAAAAGTACATCATTCGACGCGCCTTGACGTGCTGAGTTCACTGGTGCTTTTCTTTTTGCTCTATCTTAATTAGATCAAAAGTTATAGGCGAAAAACTTTTGACCTGTTTTTAGCGAAATTTTGACATTTATACCCCCAAACCCCCTAAATATTGACCTAGAGCAACCAAATTTGCACAGGGGCGAGAACTGCAGGGGGCCCACCTACCTATACCAAACTTGGTGTTTCTAGATGCCATAGGAGCCAATCGCGACGGGAGGGGGGGGGGTCGCATCGACCCCCCTGCCAGGCCGTGTTATGAAAAATGCCCTGCCAGGGCGAGGGTTAAAATTTCATGACCCTGACCCAAATGACCTTTGACCTGTGACCTCTTTTCCGAGACCATGTTTGACCGGAATCGCGATTCGGCGTATGTCGGCTTGCATTAGCCGCGCGTTTGCAAGCTTTTCGTGGTTTCAAACGTTCAAACATGTGATTTGATGTTGCTCCCATAAATTAGGGTGGGTGTCAAGGTCACCTGAAGGTCAGGTCAGGTCATTGACCTTTGGTGACCTCGGTTCACTTTTTCGAGTTTTACATGTTTCTAGGCTAGTTTTTGGAGCTGAATTCGAATTTAGCAACCATTTGAACATTTACGAAGTAGTTTTGGTGCCTTCGTAACATGTTACGTAGCTGTCAGAGGCGGTTAGCACGTATTACGAATACCCGTCACAACCCCTACCGGTTGACCTGACCTGACCTGACCCGACCTGGTATAAATGCTTTAAGACATCATCTGTGATCAAAACTAACACGATATTCGTGATTAGCACCACGGAAAACCACATAGCAGCCACACTTTACGACTTTCTAACAGGTCCCGATTTTCCCGGTTTTCGGTTCATTGACCTGACCTGGAAGGTCAACCGATGACCTAGGTCCTTAAAATTGGGTATCATCGGCTTTCTCTCGTGACGGGCAACACGCTCGTTTTTTTTTCTGCGAAGCTCTAGCTCGATCAGGGGTCAAACGCGAGGGGGGGTCGTACCAACCCCCTTGTGCCGTCGAAGGACGCAAAATGGCCTGTGTCGGAGAGGGTTAAGGCTGGAACACAGCTTTTAATGACACACTGAGCCGGAATATCGCACCCATGACCTCTTTATATACCCTTGAGGTCATCTCAAGTCAGGAAAGTTCTTCATTAGTTTTTTTTTTAAACTTTTGATAGAATAATGCTAGGCTAGAGCGACGAAAACACCTTGGATGTGTTCAAATTGACGATATGGATCGACTGATATGCAACATGACTTTTGCGGTCAGGTCACGACCTTGACCGTAAGTCAACTTTTAAAAACGACATCTTCAGGTCAAAATAGTCAGTTGTACGTGGCTTGACAAGTTGAAGACTATGTCGGCAAAACCAATGTTGTGTCAGTTTTTAATCAAGTGTTAAAAACATTATCCTGAACACGTCGATTTTAAGAGCTTTTGCCCACTGGAGGTCGAACGTTGAGGTTTATTCTGAGAACTTATTTTGAAAATAACGTGAAAAGGGCATGGGCGTCGCCACCACTACGGACACTACGGACAGTGTCCGTACAAGTTTTTGAAGGCCCGGAAACTTGTACGGAATGTCCGTACAAGTTTCGTCGACCGCAAAAATGCAGTCTTCGCACATGTTTGAAGCAGGTTAAAGCTTATCAGACCCCCTATTTGAGTTACGATCCAAGGCCGCCCCAAAGTCAATGTCACGCAAGAGTAGGTATAGGTATAGGGTGTGACGAAATTATTCGGACATCTTTTTTATTAGAACTCAGCCCGGCCGCGAACGCTAAAATGGTTAGGAGAGTTGTCAAGATAGCGACAAGGAAACGACAACAATCAATCTGCAGATTGACTTGTATTCTTGGCAAGGCAGATAATAAGAAGGCCCACATCATGGCCCACCACTATCCACCCCTTAACTTGGTTCTTCTGCCCATCAAACTGAATAAGACAACGCAATGGACGGAAAAATAGCTAGTGCACCACCTTTGGCCTCACACCAAGACACATCCACTGCACTGGTCGAAGGAAGACAAGAGCGTTTGGTGGAGTGGGCAGCTATTCGCGCTGTATTGTCCTTTGAGCCGTCAAAGCGGCCTTGTGTTGGCTGCCAGTAACTCAAACGTGCCGGCCGTCACCGGCCTCAAACATCCGGCCAAGATCCAGGTCCGACCTGGATCTTGGCCGGATTCCAGGCTGGAACATGTTCAGCTTATGTGCGATGTTCCAGCTGTGCATTGTGTCTCAGAAGACCACCTTCACTCGGACTCGGAGTGTAATCGCCACGCCGATTGTGGATTGCTCTTGATCGTCAATACATACATACATACATACATACTTCAGTGACGATTATTACCGAAGCAGCATCCTGGCAAACATTGGAGCCGCTCAACCGGACGGCACGGGAGGGCTCGATTTCTAAAAGCGCACTGATGTTTGATTCAAGCCACGCTGCCTTCGTGCAGGCTGGAGCGCTACATTAAGTCCGTAGGAGAATGAGAAGTGACGCCGAGAGAAGCTCTTATCCTTTTGAACTAACGGGCTACGACTTGGAAATAGTTGTCATCCTGATTTCATAGAGATCTTAAGGATTTTTGTCCAGCGGGAGGTGAATAAGGGGACACCCGGCACTGCAGGACCGCCCAACTGTATGTGAGCACATGCTAATACGGCGTCTGTCCACATCAAACCTACTGCTTGAAAACCCAGTAGCTGGAATGTTCCAGGGATTTTTAATTATGATTTTATGAAAGCTGGCGATATCTTCATCAAAAGGAAAACCTCAGGCTGTCTTGTTTCTTAATCGCAGCGGGAAGAAGGTTACCGGATAATTTCGTTACACCCTGTATCCTTCTAAATGCTATTTTACTGATACGTCAGTCATATTACATTTCATCATGTCACTTTTGTCATCCTGAGGCTCTAAATGAATGCTTAGATCAAAAGGAATGACAAAATCGTGGCCAGTGACTTCAAATACAGCAAATGAGACTGATCATGTGTAAACGTCAACCAAAGGCCATTCGAGGTCACATGAGGTCAACATAAAACTTGACCTTTTCAAACAACCTACATATATGTCATTCGACGCGTCTTGACATGACGAATGCGTTGGTACCACTGCTTTAGGTCTAGGACCTTTTTTGGTGAAGAAATCTGCAAAAAAGCCGCAGCTCGGGGTCGCTAACCTAACCTTTCACCTAATGTCGCTAACCCTTTGACCTAATGTAGGTTGGTATCAAAAATGTGTTTGTATTTTTTCCCGAAACCACTAGGCATTCGGGGCTATCACATCTATTCGTCTCCGAGGTGTGTGTGGGGGGGGGGAGGAGGGGAGGACGAAAAACGCCCTCCCTGGGTCCGCGTGGGTTAACACATCTGACGAGCATTACGGCTGACAGAATGTGTCCGTACAAGTTGGGGACCCGTGGCGACGCCCCTGGAAAAGGGTGGAAATAATGTGAACAAAGGAAATAACGTGGAAATAACGGATGCGCCGATTTTTTCGGGAGTGTTTAAATGAGCCAAATTTGGTTTACAATGAACTTTAGTGACCTGACATTTGACCTGACCACTGACCAGAAACATTTTCAAAGTACCTACCTTCTTGATAATTTTCGATGTTTTTTTAAAGGGAAACTATCACCTTTTTCATCTTTATAAGATTGCACAATTCGAATTTTAAAAGTCGTTCTGTACAGGTTTCAGACTCACCGGATTCTTCAAACACGATCTTTCGATAAATGATTCCAGAGTCGCTTGCGAGTCTAAAATAGTACGTGCGAAAAGCCTTCATCACTATTTTCATGATGGCCGACGGCGAAATTGTCACCTTGAATGGCGCACTTCATACATCAATCACGCAATTTTCGAAGGCAAGCTACAACGTTATTTTTTCAATATAAGCCTCACGCCCGTTCCACATTTAAAGAAAAAGGCAAAAAATGATGCCAACACACAACCAAATACCCTCGTACCACCATACCCGAACGTTGAATCTGGTTGAATCTCGTCAACCTGGCTTTGTTTACTTTTGCGGCGTATCGATTCGCCGGGTCCAAAGCCGGGAATTCCGGCGCCAACGTTGAGTGAATGGTACTAATGTTTACTAATCTCCAAAGCTTGTCCAAAGCCACAGCATCGGCGAATCGATTTCTGCTTTCTTTTTGCAAAATGAAAAATGCGAAACGCCAGTGGTTTTTGAAAATAATTTAACTGGTATAATAATACACTCATAATTTTCATAACCTAGGATGATATTATTATGTTGATATTCGGCAAAATCGTAAATTAACTTTTGATTTGAAGTTTCGTAGAGAAGCTCCGATTTCACGCGATTCAAATATAGTGAGAGTTGAGGAATCTGGTGGGTTTTAAGGTAAAAATAGTACAAAAAGTAGGTGAAATCCCAATTTTAACATTAAATTACTCGTGACTCAGACCGAATTTCGAAAATCTGATTTTAGTTTCGTAAAGTGGAGTGCTGATTCTACCAAATATCAAATTTTGTATTTTAGCTGACAATTTACCTTTAATGCCGGTTACCGCATGTACCTAACCCAGGAGCCGAGTTAGACGAGGGGTAAGGGTCAGATGATAGGTACCTATTGATTTTATGGAGAGCAAGTGGATGGTTGGAAGAAAAATCCCATACCGGCCTCTCAAGCTCCTGCACTGGCCTGAGAGGAGCCCACGTCAGCCTCTGAGGGCCCACACTGGTTCTAAAGACCTAACGATTTTTTTGGGGGGAGGGGTAAGGAGTGGTATGCTTGTGAGGGCCTTCACCGGCCTCCGGGCACCCCACACTGAGCTAATATCAGGTCAATAGGCGTCTCTTGGTAGTTTCGCGAATCCCATTCCCGAGTGTTCCTTTACCAGTGTTTAGGGTCTATATCGGCCCCTTAAGGCTGGAACACAGCTTTCATGCGTGCAATTCGCTTTTCGCTTCCTCTCATTGCAATACCTACCTACATGTCATATTTTCGCTCCCAAATCACAACTTAAAGCGCTGCGGTTTGTGAGCGAAAAATATGCCGTACATTGCAATAAAATGAGCGAAACTGCGGTTTGCCCGAGTAAAAGCTGTGTTTCAGCCTCTGATGTATTTTTGCATACTTCTTGGAACCCACCCATTGGCGGATCCAGAAAGGCAATCTTTGACGCTGGGGGGGGGGGGGGGGGGTATACCCTCAAAAAAGTTTCTCCAAACTTTAAAAAAAAAAACTCATTTAATTTCCGTTCCTCACGCACTGCTGCGCAGTTGAAAACAAACTTTTCCTAATAAAAGTTGTTTAGTTTTCGTTTTATTCTTCTGCAAATTTTCGTCGATTTCGGGCACTGCAGGAGGAGCATTTGCCCCAAATGCCCACCCCCTGGATCCGCCAGTGGACCCACCTGTCTTTGAGACCCCCGTGTTGGCCCCTAACGCCGACACAGGTCCCTCAAGGCCCATGCCCATCTCTGATGGTTCACACTGGATTTAACCCGCGCGGGGCTGGGGTCTCCAGCCGAACGCGCGGGGCTGGGGGGGTAAATTTTACCCCCCCCCTGTTATCTCCCGAACTAATGGTCCAATTTGGAAAATTCAAACGCCAATCGAAAGCTCTCATCACGAACTACTAAAAACATGTACTTAATTTAAAGTTTGAGGTCAAGGTAAAGGTCAGGTCAAGGGTACAAATTGCAAGTTTCTACAGTATCGGCCTTGCACCGTAGTTGCCGAAGAATGGAGTCATGGACTGAGACTGATCGCCCAAAACGTGTTCTTAGGCTACCAAGACAATATTCGTTGCATACAATATCATTCAGAGGTCAAGGTCAAGGTCAGGTCAGGTCAGGTCAGGTCACCAAAAAACAAAATATAGAAAAGGGCATGTGCGACACATGTTTTATGGGTCATTTTACTCATAGAATTCAATAGGCACACTCAATAAGTGATATGGACCACCTCTGGATGAATTTCAGGTCGAGGTCAGGTCAAGGTCAGGTCAAGTGAGGTCAAATTTTGAAGTTGCTTGTTAAGGCCTAAAAAGGTGTCTATCTGATGCAGTTTTTCACGGCAAATCGAATGGTGCTATTTTTGTTTCCGTACGAGGTCTAGAACTTCCAAAAAAGTCATTTTTCAAAAATTTTGTGTGTCGTGACGTCATAAAATTTTGAATAACTCCCACATTTTTGAACCGATTCTTCTAAAATTTGGTATGTAGGTGCACATAGACCACTTCTCTGACATATATTCCGGTTTTTTCGATAGACTCAAAATTTTGGATTTTATAATGATTTTCCCAAAAAAGTCAGTTTTTTGAAAAAATTTAGGCCAAAATCCAAAATTTTCAAAAAACCGAGATAGCCATTTGATAGACAAAGTAAAATTACGTATAACCTTTTTTGTTACGTCTTGATTCCTTTAAAAATGAAGATGTTAGCGGCGTTTGAACTTTTGCCGTTTTTGAGGCGAAAATGGCGAACATGACGTCACTAAAACGTCAAATTCTCAAAAATTTTCCGACGGATTTCGCTAAAATTTTCAGGGAACGTGTCAAATTGATGTAAGAAAAGGTACTGAAAGTTTGGCGGCGCTTTTTTGAGATATCGCAAAAATTCGCGAGGGGGGGTAAAATTTACCCCCCCCCCCAGCCCCGCGCGGGTTAAGAGCCCCAAACTAGCCTGATAGGGCTCATCACCAGCGCAGGCTCTTTGAGGACACACACAGGACTCTGATCGCCACATCTACCGTGTTAGGACTTCACTTCAAACGTGAGCGTCTCCCACCGATTTTTTTAGAGTCCGCGTTGGGCTCCAGAGGTCCCCGTAGGCCCCCGAGTACCCGAGTCGGTGCCTGAGGGCCATTGGTGCCTCTAACCAGCGTAGCCTTTTTCTGATCTTGCCTATCCGAGTCCATAAAAAAATCCACACCCAGCCGTCCGGAGTCCGCACGTCCGTGGTCTCCGCTGCGGGCATCGTGCTAGTCGCCTGGCCAAAGCGAAACGCGGCATTTTCGATGTTACCTTTATTGACTGCAGTCATCAAATTTGCAGAACAAAGGTCTAAATGTTGTTTGCAGCACAACTTCCCGTCAATATTTTTCCTAGTTCCCGTCAATATTTTTTCAACTTCCCGCCAATATTTTCCATACGAATGTGCTGCTGGACTCTAAAAAGAATGTCGGATTACGTGAGCGATAAGCTGTTTTTTTTTACCATTTGCTCTGTTTAGTAACACTACTGCCTATTGCACTACCTGGAACCCCCTGGCCCCCCTGAGATGGCTGGTCTCGATTTCAGGGGGGGGCCTTACCCCCCCCCCCCTCCCAACCCCCGAGATCTCCCCTCTGCTTGATTCCTTTAAAAACGATGATGTTAGCGGCGTTTGAAGTTTTGCCGTTTTTGAGGCGAAAATGGCGTGACATGACGTCACCTCAACGTCATTTTCCCAAAAAAAAAATACGACGGACTTCGCTCAAATTTTCAGAAAACGTGTTAAATTGATGTATGATATGATTATGGTACTGAAAGTTTGACGTCGCTGGCGTAACGCGTTTAGAAGTTATTGGCGAAAAACGGGATGGGGGCAGATTCTGTCCCCCCCCCCAGCGGGGCGCGGATTAACCCTCGCCCTGGTAAGGGGGTGATGCAACCCTCCCTAAGGTTTTTCAAAGATAGCGTAAAAACGGCGGCGCACAGCGCCGCCAAATTTGGCACAGACTATGGGGCAACCTTTTTACATATAACCTAAAAATTTAAGGTCCGGAGGTCACCAGGTGAGAAAACCACTAGTCACTACAAGGGCATGGTTAATTTTTAATTTTCTTAATGCACCTGTCCAACTCACAGTTTTGGACTGATTTTCGTAAAACTTGCAGGTAAGTTCATCGAGTTGTATGTATAACATATAGTTCGTTTTTGTATGTCACTGACCTGAGGTCAGTTAGAGATCATTACGTCGTAATGTTAAGCCTACGGGAAAATATTCAATTCGGAAAATACTGGAGATATCCGCTTTGTTCTATCCCTTTTGTTCTTTGAAACCACAGTATTTAACCTGCGCCCCGGGGCGTTTCGGCCCCCCTAAGATCTCGGAAATTTACCAGCCGATTTTCAAAACTCAAACGGCGTTCGATAGGCCCACCGGGCCTATCTTGTGACCAAATTCCATTGACCCCGGTCCAACCAATGACGTCACAGGTCAGGTCAAAGGTCGGATTTTCACTGTTCACAGGCATTTCAAGAAATGTGTTGGGAAATCGAGTAAATTGGTAAGTTATTGAAAATCATCGATAATAAATTGTCCATCAAACACATACTTTGCTACCTGAGGTCGCTGATATCAGGTCAGGTCACAGAGGTCAGGTCACTGGGGGTCTTAATATGAAAGTGGCGTGTGATACATGTTTTATGGTCCATTTTACATGACAAATGCGATCATGTGGGTCAGGCAGCCTTTGGGACCAGTTTAGGTTACGTTCTGGTGAAGGTCAGGTCAAGGTCAGGTCAAATTAGGTCAATACAGGATTCTTATGCCCCCCATTCTTTGCAGTGGAAAAGGCGGCTAAGAGTTATTCTTAACCTTATGGTATGATTGTTAACCCGCGCCCCACTGGTGGGAGGGGGGAGCAATTTTTTGGCAATTATATCTAAAAAGTACTTTTTTATTTTTTGGGTGAAAATGCAAAAACAATCGAAATTCCGAGATTGTAGTTTTGTAGCCCTGCTAATTCTACACCTTTTATGATTTACACATTTTTCTGTGTCTTCAAAGCTATAGGCCTGACAGCTCTTCCCGAAAAACCTTTTTTTTAATGGCAGAAAATGACGTCACTCTCACGTCATTTGCGGCCAACATACCATAGCCTTTGGAAAATTTGTTGGTCATAATGTGTAGAACTGATGCCCCGGCGGTTACTGAAAGTTTGATGACGATCGGCGCCGCTGTTCTGGAGATATATTGAAAAGTCTGGAGGGGGGCTAGTAGCCCCCCCCCCCACCAGGGCACGGGTTAAAGCTCCTCTCGTTTTTCTGCAATACCTTCTAAATCGCTGGACGCATCAACACGAAACTTTCAGTACCTTCGGTTGCATAAATGCAACACCTTGCGTGCGAACAAAATTTCGCGGGCTACCACAGACCGTCCGAAAATGACGTCAGAATGACGCCATATTCGACCAATTTTGATGCAAAACATTGAATCGCGGCAAGCGCTCTCGAGAGCGTAATTTTTCAGCTAGATCCAATTTCTTTGCATAAGAAGACTCAATATACACAGGGCTATCAAAGCGCTATCTCGGATTTTCAATGTTTGGAAAGTTTTGAAAAAGTTGTTATAAAAATGACTAAAAAACATATTTTCTATTTTCTACATAAAGATTTCACTTTTCGAAAAAAAGGAAACATAAGTGAAACAACGCATACCGATGACCTACTTATGGAAGTTTTAGCCCGATATCCTAAAAGATAGATGAGCTATAGGTACGCTTTGTAGCAAAATACCCAATTAACCATCATTAACATACTTTGAAATCAATTTTGCAGAAAAGTCGTTTGGCTGAATAGCCCAGCGGGGCGCGGGTTTATTTAAAGGGAAAACACATGAAATGCCACCACCCTTTGATCCGCTGGTGGGCGAGGCAGGAGAACTCAAGAGCTAGAGTGTCACATTTGTGTCACAAACCTTTCATTTAGTTACAAAACCAATGCGCAACTTGCACAAACCTGGACACGTTGGTGCGTCTCTCGGTCGTCGATAAATTGCCACCATGTCGGCCGAAGCTGCTGTCTCTTCCACCGCTGGCTCGGTTGTCGCTGGCTCCGCTGTGGCTGGCTTTTCTGTGCCTGTCGTGCTTGTCACATTCGGGCAGAATGGCTCTCCAGGAATTTTCCCCTCCGGATGCTCGTAGAGATGGCAAGTACCGTTGTCGAGGTACTGGAACCCGTCGCAATGCCAATCTTTCATTGACAGGCAATGGACTGAACATTGTGACACAGAGTGAGCCATCGCGGTGGCTCTGGGCACGGTAGCATTGGCGTCTTCAAGGTGTACAGTGAAGACTTCTGCCTGGGCGACATTGAGGTCGGTAACCAGCACCAGACCAGTGGTCAGGATGGTAAAAAGAAGCATGGTTAAGAAGGAGGGGTGGTTGCTATGAACTTTTAAGAGAAAAGGTGGTTAGAATGGTCAGAGGAAGGATGGTTTGAATGGTCAGAAGAATGACAATCAATCGATGGTTGAAGTGGCAAAACGGCCAGAGATTGGCAGCGAAATAAGCCAAAAGCTGTTGAGAAGGATGTTGAGGTGTAAGTAGGAGAAAAAGGTCTCGAACTCTCCTGGGGCGGAGTCTGAAATCCACAAAAGTCACCAGACTAGTGGAAAAGTCAGGTGACGGAGCGCGTCTTCGGTTGGCTGTTGTCGCTCCGAGCTTGTGTCGAGGAGGGATGACAGGGCGTACCGCCGCCCTTATAAGCCGTTTCGTTGTCAGGGGAAGTCGCCAACGTTGTCGTAAAGGGCGGTCCGTTGTCATGCAATAGTGACGTAAAGCCAAGACAGTGTCCAAGATTGGCCAAGGCTGTCCAGCATTTTGGGCACAATCTCGGCCATTGCCTTGACAGCTATTCGAAATGGCCAAGATATTGGCCACAGCTGGCATTATCTCGGCCAATATCTCGACCCAAAAATTTATCCGTGCATCAGCAGTTTATTTCTCTACACTATCACCGATCTTACGTGTAATTACCAAAAAAATCTTAAACCGATGTGATTTGGCACAACCTTGGCCTTGACAACTATCCGAAACAGCCGAAGTTTCAAACAGAAGACAGCCTAAACTAGTGATTTAATGAATGCACTGTACAAACGCTGATTCGGAGATACTAAACTTAATTGAAATTGAAGATCCATAGCATTGCATATTAACCCTCGCGGGCCCTGGGGGCGTTTTTCGCCCCCTCCCTTGACGAATATTTATAGCTCCCGAACGCCTCGGAATAGAAAGATGAATCTTTCAGTATCTTATCCTCCATCAATTTGACATCTTCTGTAGTAAACAATTTTGACCTAGCTCTCTTGATGACGTCACAGGGACGATTTTTCTAGACCCCTGCACGGCAAACTTCGGCGTCACAGACGTGAACTTCAAACAGCTGCCATAAAGAGAGTTTAAGAGATAAGGACAAATTACGAGCATGGTTGTGACTTGTGTAGCCTTTGACCTAGGGAAATATACAAAAATAGTTTTGTTCACCTGAGGTCAGAGGTCAGGTCAACGACCCAGAGCTGGGGATTTAGTTTCTTTTTTTTCGCAAATAACTTCAACAAAAATGGACCTATAGCTACGGCAGTGGTACCATCGCATTCGTCTTGTCAAGACGCGTCGAATTGGAAAAGGTCAAGTTTTATGATGACCTCATGTGACTTGTAATGACCTTAGACACATAAAAGGTCGTTTATGATGGATTCCTAGCCGCTGATCACGCATCTGGCATCCATTTTGCTCTAGGCATCCATTTAGAGCGTCAGGATAGCAAAAAATGGATGGATTTTTATGGCTGACTTTAATCCGTAAAATAGCCTCTATCAATAATATTTTTGCCCGACCTTGACCTTGGGGCAGTCTTTTATCGTAACATGAACCACAAACTGGGGCTCGATAACCTTCAAAATATTTCAAAACATTTTGAAAATTAGTGTACAAAATATCGAAAAAGTGCAAAGTTTGAGGTTAACTTTGAGCATGACCTTGACCTTGACCTTCAATGTTAAGCACACCATCGGAATCCTTAGACTCTCTTCTTTCGTATATTACCCACTTTAGCCCGTTTTATGCATTATACCGCCCTCTGGAACACTTAGACTGAGATCACTACATTTGCCGGTTTTTGTCTTTGAACTTGATCTCTGACCTTGAAAATTGGCATAAGGTCAAAAATTGTGGGTACCTTAGAACCGTCTCGTGAAGACTTTTCGTTTGGTACCGCTTTTGTTTCCGTAGCGGCCCTATTTACGGAGAAAGGCAGGGGGGGGGGGGCGAAAAACGCCTCCTCAGGCTGGGGTGGTTGGGGCCATCCCCGGACCCGGCGGGGTTAACCCTCGCCGGACCTATTGGTTTTCTACATACGCGCCGGCCGAGGGGGGGGGGGCGGGTACGACCCCCCCTCGCCGTTTCGCCCCTGGTGGAGCTAGCGCGTCGCGGAAAAAACGAGCGTGTGCGCCGTTACGAGACGCAGAGATTGGTACCCGATTTTAAGGTCCTAGGTCAACCGGTGACCTCTGAGGTCAGGTCAAGTGCCCCAGGGTAAGGTTCAGTTTTTGGTGAATAACTTCGCCAAAAACGGCCGCAGAGCCGCGATTTTGGCAGCATCGTGTTCGCCTTGCTCAGGCACGTCGAATGATATACTTTTTGTTCGGGTCAGGTCAACTTAGGGTGTTGACCTTAGGTCAAGGTCAGGTCAGCACCCCCAGGTCACGAAGTTGGTCGAAAGAGGTCCTGTTGCATATCATTCGATTCGGCAGGTCTTCCTGAGTCCATTGGTGGCTTCCCCGACTCGCTAGCTCAATTTGATCAAGAGTTATTGACGAAAAACTAATATGACCTTGATGATGTCATAAATGACGTCACGTAAGGTCAACATTGCAAAAGTGACGCATCTAACCTTGCAAGGAGTGCATCAAATCACGATTCTGTGTGCTTGAGATAGTTGGAGATCGTTCCCGGCGCCAGAATAGCAGTTATAATTTTTCCCCATTGACTTATAATGGTGAGGTCACGAAAATGACCTGACCTCATATGGCCTTTAGGAAAAATCCGAGATATACAAGTTGTGAGACTCATAATGGATACTAGATCCTGCAAGTTTCATTTCCCTGTGACATTTCCTCTGGCAGTGAGGGCGTTGCGAAGTTGCGACATCTGAAGACCGTGCAGAGGTTCACTTATGACGTCATAGGTCAGTGACCTGACCTGACCCAAAAATGCGGTTGGTGTAAAAAAAAAAATCCGGCTTGAATCAAAGGTCAGGTATGCCAAGTTTCATCTCTCTATGGCCAGCGTGTTCGGAACTATCGCGAAAAAACCCTATGGCAAAAGGCCAAAACTAGCTTGTTTTTTACGGAAGCATAAAGGTAGGTATGCTGGTGAGCGTTGCGTGTGAAAAAAAAGAGAAGAGAAAAGAAGAGAAGAAGAAAGGTAAAATCAAAGCTTGAAACTATAGGATTCGGCAAGGTATGAAAATTATAAGCATAAAACAACATACATATACGGTATACCTACATACATATATACTTGCTCAAGCCAGTACTTTTCCACAAAGACCCTGACTTTCAGTCCGTGTTTACTTGGTGTCCAGGTAGTTTTGTCCGGTAGAATATAACCCCGTTGCACACCCCAATTTTCCTCCATCAACCCCACGTGGTTTACCTCACGGTGACTATAAATAGTTTACCTTTCATGCCATCACCGCTAGTGAACGTCATGCTGAGCATTTCGCATTACTGAAAACATGCCCATTGCTCGACAGTGGCGAACATTAGCTAACTGCCGCGGTTTGCTGAGGGAAGTGAACAAAGGAGCTGCGATATAGTTGCCATGGCAACACGAAAACACACCGCCATGAAATTGTGCGGTGATTTAAGACCGGTGGATAAAGCAAAACTTCTAGAAAAATCCAGATGTAGGTGATACGAGTAGTAAAGTAATCTTGGGTGATACGGTGCAATACAGAACGTTCATAAAACCAACTCCAGGCTCTCCTAACTTTTCCCTAGAATGTATTTTTCCTGACCGGAACACAATAAACATTCAGCTGAGTGACAGCTAACCAATAACCAGTAGGTATTGTACCAGTTTATTACTTTCGACTGACTGACCTTGTTGATGTAACCCGCGCTGGGAAAGGCGGATATTTTTTGCGCCCACACCTTGAGATTTTTAGAATATATAAAAAGGCTCTATGCTTCGCACCATGGTTTTGGCACACCTTATGATCATTTTTCGCAAATGTCTAAGGCTCCGATCAAAGTCAAGGTCAAGTCACCAGCACACCTTAGCTAAAAAAAAAAAACACACACACACACACACACAGTTCACATGTGTATGTACGGCCGTTTCACCCAGTGAATAAAAAATTGTACAGCCCTCTGCAGACTGCGTGGTAGGTATTCTTTTTTCAACAAAACCGAGAATAACGCGAATACTATGCTATCGGGCACTCGGAAATCGTAACAGCAAGATGCGCGAGACTCCGCGGCTTAGATTGGCATTATCATCGTATGCATTTTCCATCCAGTTTGGCAACAAAACCCAAAAGTTTATATTTGCCCCCAAAACAAACTCTTACATTTTGTTGCCACACAAGGCGTATGCTTTGTTTATTGCTAGGCCCTATCGAAGGAGTGGAGCATGGCGCATCTATTTGCAGTGAGTTTCGACCGACTGATAACATGACTTTTGAATTATTATCAGTTTTGTCGGAAAAAGAATACCTACCACGCAGTCTGCAGAGGGCTGTACCAGGGACGATTCGTTGCTTCTGTTATCATTTGCTGAGAGTGCTGTGATGTAGGTATAAAACGCATGTGTTTGATGTTCAATGCACCAGTGATGTGAGGAGTGAGGCCACTGGTGTGGAATATTGTTGAATTGTTGAATTGTCAGCTTTTAATCTAGATGGCTGGCATGAGTCAAGCCATCATAGTCAAATAAATTGATGTTGAAATGATCAATAACATGTAACATGGTTCTTTTAACCCGCGCCCCGTAGGCTACCGGCGGACCCTACCACCCGTAGGGGGGAGGGGGATTTCGCCCCCCCTAAGATCTCGGAAAGTTACCAGCCGATTTTCAAAATTCAAACGGCGTTGGATAGGCCCAACAGGGAACTACCTTGTGACCTGATTTCATTTATCTCGGCCTAGTCGATGACGTCACAGGTCAGGTCAAAGATCGAATTTTTACCGTTAACAGGTATTTTAAGAATTGTGTTGTAAAATCGAGTAAAAAGGAATACCATTGAAAATCATCGATGGGGAATTGTCCGTCAAACATA